>NW_025764741.1:0-174348 GCF_019669845.1 Emericellopsis atlantica | reverse complement strand
TTTGGTGATAAACTTCCCGGGGGGCTACTTCGGGCTAGACGCCAACTATGGCTAGTTTCTTGGCAACGCATAACTTTTGAACTCGTCCTCCGTACGTACGCAGGCGCGAAAACAGGACCCATCGGCACACTGCAACTGACGGCCATACCAGATGGCTTTTGTCATAGCGAGCGAGATCGACCGACCGTCAGGGCATCTCGACCCACGTAGCTGCGCTACCCGGGCCCTCCATTACGCTCGCTCAGGCATGGCCTATAGCCATTCACCAAAGCTTGTTTCGCTATGTCGTAAAGACCGCAGTTGATGCTAGGGTGACGCTGGTTGTCCGGCTCGTGTGGCCCCACACGACGGAACACCTGCGACAGCGCTGTTCTATATTCAGAACATGTCCGCGTGTCACGGTCTTGTGGCGGTGTCTCTCTCTCTCTCATGGTGTCATGCACTGCCATGCGACGGATGATTGATCATTCATCACTGGGGGTTCACCGTTCTGCTGGGTTTTCTATCACAGTGAGGCTGCTGGCTTGTTTGTTTCAGGGCGCGTGGGGATTCAACTTGCTCAGGGGATTCATGTCCACCGGACGTGTCGGAGAAGAGATGGATGGCCGTACGTATGTATCCGTACAGTACGTAGCACATACGTGCTTCTTCGTGTTGAGCAACAGTGATCTGCAGAGATCTCCGATTCTCTCAGGTTCGGTGTGGTTCGTCCGCTGGTCAACCATTTGTTTTCCTTGAAGCCTGAAGGTGGTTCCTTGTTTGTGCGTGTGGCTTTTTGTGGCTGATGGCGGGACTGGCTGGCGGATGAAACAGGCAAAAGATTTTCAGCGGAGACCCAGCTACCAGCCGAACACTACCAGTACTAGTAAAGCTGTTAGCGACGAATCAATGCTCTTCCAAGTTTTTGCTTCTTTGTTATTCACTCGCATGCACAATCGTTCCCACTTTGGGAGCCCACACTGGCGCTGCAACAATGACGATTGCACGATTCGACTCCGCATGGCGCTGGCAAAGTCAAATCCAGCGGCCAGCCAAGAGCCAAGGTAGCCAAAGCCAATTGCCATGTGTCTTTGCTTGTGCGGTTTGCTAACTGTGTGGGTAGGTGATCGCATCACAACACATGGTGTCCCCTCATCTCATTCCTCGACTGGACGTCAACTGGGGCAACCACCTCCAGAGTCCAGATAAGCTCCTGCACATTCCAACACAATTTATTCATCCTCTTGGCACACATTCTTGCTTAACTTCTGGATAATTCGATTGGAGCGTGGGCAACACCATGTCTTGATCTTCGGCATGAGCCGAGGTCCCCTGTCTCGCGGGCGACGGTAAGTGGGGCGACATCATCAGTCTACTTGGTATGATTTCGTGGCAGTTGGGAAGTCTGGAACTTCATTTTGGAACCCTCCGGCTGGACTCAGCGAGAGGATAATTTGGCTCACACCACCTACCCTGTCTAGCGTGGTAACGTTGAGCGGTGGCGCGCTAGGCATCACTGGTGGTCGAGCCGACGAGCACCTAGGGGCTATATCACTCACTGGACTGGGTGTTCTCTTATGCATCTTTTGACCATAGCGGAGAGGAGTCCACATAACAATCGTTTCGCTATCGGGCGCAAGAAAGCGCGAAAAATAAGGACCTATCGTAGCATCCAACTACTTCGATCCATCCCGGTACGCCCTTGTCGTTTCCTCAAAGCGACTCTTGCTCTGAGAATCGAAATAGGGCCTCTCGCCCACGCTCACAGCCCTCGATCCTGACCTCTCGCCAAAATCGCCAAACAAATAATCAGGCGTTGCGGCATGATATACACACCGGTTGTCCCAGATGGCGAGGTCGTTCACGTTCTCCCAACGGTGCCTGACCTGCAGGTCATGATTCTCCGTGATGAGCTGGTAGAACCAAGACAGAAAGTGCTTGGACTCGTCCTCGCTCAGGCCATTGATCTTTTGAACGTGGTACCCAACAGCAAAGAGCGACTTCCACCCCGTCACAGGGTTGGTGCGGACGACAGGGTGGACGGCCTCGAGAAGCTCACCAACGTTCTCAGGAGACCCGCGCTCTGCGGTATAGATCTTGAAATTGTTGCGGGCCGCGGCTTCGTTGAAGCCTGGCTGCGCATAGGTGGCCGTCAGTGTCTCAAGGAGAGACTGGAGAGGCTTTGAGATACGGTCGTAAACTTCGTAGCCCGAGGCCCACAGTGTATCTGATGAACTTCATGTGAGCTGAGGTTCTCGCCTGAGTGCGCCCAGAGAAGAAGGACTTACCACCACCGGTACTAGGGAGCTGCGTCAGTCTCAGGAGCGTGTAGTCGCTGGGCACAGGCTCAAACGTGATATCCGAGTGCCACTGGTTCTTTTGCGACTGCTGCCTCGCGGCAAATCTCTCCGAGTAGAGCTTCTTGGCTCGGACGGAGGAGATGACACTGATCGCATCGTCACGGTTGTCTTCTCGACCCGCATTCATGACTGGGTGAATGTGCAGCCCTGAAGAAGCCGGCTTGCCAGAGAGCTTGCCCAGGCGGTCGACCAGTTCTTTTTGCAGATCATTGGTGATATCATCCTGCTTGCGGAAGAAGACCACGCCGCGCTGTGAGACTGCTCATGTTACTACGCTGGACGCGTGGGGTCTCGGACAGAATGGCACTTACTCGTGATGGCCAGATCACGAATCAAATCATCCGAGTTAGGAGCCCTCAGAATCTCGGCTAGGTTTGCATCGACATACTCGCGTCCGATTACAGGTGTAGACTCAAAGTACTTGAATTTGTCGAGAGCACCGGAAAGTTTCAAGGGTTCGCGGTGGTCAGCGAGAACCTCGGAGAGTGGCTCGTCTGTTGGTACGGCAGATCCAGCATGTCCCAAGGTGGCCAGACCTTTGATCGGACCCTTTGCAACATGGACAGACTTGATGTCGGACGGGACGTTGGTCTCGGTAGCAGAGGGAGCCATGTTTGTGTTTCGACTTGATTTAAAATGGATCAAGCTCCAGTCTCTTGGAAGGCGAGTAGTTGACTACACTAACTGCTTCCAAGGGCACCCGTGCCTTATAAGTCTTTTTGAGCTATAAGACTGACTGTGTCGCTTCGCCCGAGTTTCGATTCCCAGTTTGACGTGTCCGGCCGCTGCATGTCGCAATATGCAACCTTCATTCTGTCATTTGGTTTGGGCCAACAGCAACGCAGGTCATCACAACCACCTAGAGCTACCTATCGAGATGGAGAATTCACCTCTGATATCACTGAAAGACCGTTACCCCGCAATGTAAACGGATGCGACTATGTAGTAGAGGGCGAACGTGCGCGGGCTATCGACCACTCATCATACCCCCTGAAGATGGCATCATCATTGGGTGCGCTGATGCCATCAATTCAAGAGATATGGAGCTTCTTCTCATTGGCCAAGCGCCAGAAGCAAAACTTACGATAGGAAGACAACGGATCTTGTTGACGCAGTGTCATTGAGGAAGTCTTCGCCACATGGTAATCGCACGCCATGTGCCCATGGCGCGACGTCCAGAAGAGCGACGATACTAGCCTCTGGAAGTACCAAGTATTAGAGTCTCTTCCTCACAAGTTCAACGTAAACATAGCCTAAGCAAAAGGAAATCCTTGTCGTTGGTCTGCACACGACACTGTTGAGCGATATCTAAATAGGGAACTACGGACTATCACGGTGCGGCTTGAATACAGCTACCGCCATCAAGGCTCAGCAACTCCCAACCGCAGAGCCACACATCAGTGGACGAACCTGAAGTCCAGCCTCTTCATCCCCTCATCAGTGGTGTTCAGGACATAGTCCTCTTGCTCCGCCTTGGTCATGGCATTCCACTTCCTATCGCGAACCTTATTCCTCCAGATATAAAATGCCTTGACAAAGTAGAAGAGAAAGACGTTCCAGACACAGATACCGAGGAGTATGCGGTTCCCTCGAGGATACAGGGGCTTATCATCCTCCCGATAGATATTGGATGCAATGATGTTGCCGGATTGCACCGTCATGTTGTACAACGCAGCACTCACTGCGCGTGTACGTACAGCGTTGCTGTTCCTCGCGTTCCAGGCGACCAGGATGGCATGGCAGTACGGGTAGCCTACGAGTCCGGTCAAGACAGCGTAGCGGGCCCAAGGGCTAGAGTCAGCCGGCATGGCGATGAGCGCAACCAACCACGGAAATATCCAAATGTTTGAAGTGGAAGACACATTCGATCGCTCATTGTACTTCTGCGAGACCCATGTGACGAGCAAAAGCTGCGCCGCGAAGAGGACCTGCGACGGCATGACCAAGAGATTCGCCTCAAAGGTCGAGAAGCCCACTTGCCGAAGGACATACGAGAGGTAGGTGGTCGGTGGGCTTGGTGGGATGTAGTTCATCAGGCCAATGAGGTAAAGAGGCCACTGTTCCCAGTCCTTGAGCGTCTTCCACAGGAGCTTGGGTCCGACGCCTTCTCGGTTGTTCATGTCGCCCTTGCTGGGGTCGTCCCGCAGGAGGCGGTTGACCAGAATCTTTTCTTCATGCTCGCTGAACCAGCCATCTTTTCCGCGGAACCAATTCTTGGTTTGACACGGGCCGGGTGGCATCAGAACCCAGGAAAACACACCGATGATCAGCGTGATGAGGCCCTCGATCATGAAGAGCCACTGCCAGCCTGCCCACCCGGCCACTCCGCCCATTTGAAGGACGCCAGCGGCGATGAGGGATCCAATAATTTGGACAATCATAAGGGCTGTCCAGAACCAGCTGAGTCGAATGGGCAGTTCATTGGACTTGTAGAAGTATGTCAGATAGAGGACCGTATCACTTGTGCAAGTGTCAGCAAAGCTAAGTTTAGGCGTGAATATGTGCCAAATGGCTCGGTTGAACTTACGGGATGAAGCCTCCCATGAGAAGACCAAGGATAGCTCTCGTGGCAAAGAATGCTGCTTTGGTGCTCAGGAAGGCTTGGCAGGCTCCGGTGATAGACCATGCGGTGATGATGAATGGAATCCACACATCAGCACCAAGCCTTTTACTAACCAGTCCGCTGGGGAGTTCGGCCGCGAGAAAGGAAACGAGGAAGATCTGGAATACATATCAGTTGACTGGACAAGAAAGGGAGTGTCTGTGCATACCGTTTGGCCATAATTGAAGTCATTTGTGTCCATTCCAAGGTCATCCAACATCGTGTCGGTGATGGCTCGGCTCACGTTTCTGCGATTCAAGTCGAGGGCAAGGAACATGAGCCACGCCCAAGTCATGATTCGCTTGTCAACCTACGTCGTATCAGCCCGTCCGGTACTCACAATCTTGGCAGTCGTCAAATACCTTGCGGACCAGCTTCTTCTCTTCGTCAGAGGACCAGTGGAAGTCAGGATCAAACCTGTGGCGGTTCTCATATTCAGCCTTCTCGTACTTGGTGCGCCAATACTCAGCAACAGAGGGATCAGCGAATACATGATTCCTCGTTGAGCCCAAGTACCCATCCTGGCTGGGATCTTCAGTGGACGACTGCTCAGATGGGACTATACCATTGTCTGATGATGATGGATGGCTCACAGACTTTGAGTCTGGATTGTTCTCTTGAATCATAATCTTATCAGACATGGTGAGTTTCTCGAGATCTGCAAGATTGTAGAAATGCCGGCTGCTTGCGCCGAAGACAGAGCTGTGTCCCAGTAGTCCTCGGTGACATAGCGCCTTTGCCATTTTTATATCTCGCCAACGCGAACAGGCGGTCGCGCTTCGAGGTGGATCAGTTTTCTGCCTCAATAAAACGACCCCAGAGAGTGTTGCATACTGATGGGCCTTATCGGTGGTGCAATGGCATGGCGAGATGACGATCGACCTCCCAGCTCACCTCTGGCATCGTCCTAAAGGACCATGCAGGGTTTGCCGATGCGCCATCCGGTACATGTGAACCAACGCACGGGGACCAAGTTCTAAGCGGAAGTGATACTCGCTGTCCACTTGGGTCGGAAACAGCACGTGATGGATTAGAGGCTGGCAATAGAAGCCCAGCGATAGTATGCCTGGAGGTCTCTGGAGGTGGTAGCGAGGAACAGCCACTTCCTGGGTTGGCGCATTGTCTGTAGACTTTTACAGTCATTGGATTGTAGACTAGACACTCAAAGGATCTGAGCGAATCAGATGCTGCTTGTCTTTGATGCAGTCAATACGATCACCTCCAAATGCACCGGCATTGCGTGACCAAGCATTCCCACCCGGCGGGACATGTCAGCAACAAGGATGCTTTGATTGGCTTGCCGTTCGATGACGAGACTACTTGGTTGAAAGACATGACTGAAATTTCACTTTCTTAGGATCGCACCATCTTGCGCCTTTCGAACCTAGTAAATAGGCTGGTCCAAATCTAACCCCGAAGGTTCGGCTTCTGGTGGAGCTCTTTTAGCGCCGAGTCCGGACTCGAACTCGGAGCTCCACGCCGGAGGCCCCACCAAAATGGACACTCACCGCTCTCGAATCTCAGCACGGCAGAAAAAAAATCTGGATGGTGATTTTCCGCCAGCCAGCCAGCCACCCCACACACCAGCATTTCCATTGATCACTATTGTCGAACCTCAATCCACGGTCGCTATCATCCCAACATACAATGGCGCCCTCCAAAGAACTCGTCGCTGTCGGCGAGCAGTCGCTCGTCAAGATTGATCCCGACCAGGTTTGTTCTGCCCGGCTGCCGCACGATGCGATGGCTCAATGCTAACTTACCACAAAAAGACCCTGAAAGCTTCGAAGGCTCTTCTCTCCCACATCAAGAAGGCCTCGCAACAAAAGGCCACCGAGTCCAACAAGCGCAATCTTCTCGACGACGAGGAGGGCGATGCGGACGCCGAGGACACCCCCATCTGGCTCACCTTGACCACCAAGCGCCACGTCGTCGACAAGCCGCGCCTGCAGCCTGGCAAGATCACGCTCCCTCACCCGTTGAACACCGACGAGTCGACCACCATCTGCCTCATCACCGCGGATCCCCAGCGCGCCTACAAGGACATTGTCGACAATGAGGAGTTTCCCGAGGACTTGCGCAAGCGCATCACAAGGGTCATTGACTTCACCAAGCTTAAGGCCAAGTTCAGCCAGTACGAGGCCCAGAGGAAGCTCTACTCCGAGCACGACCTCTTCCTCGCCGATGACCGCATCATCACCCGCATTCCCAAGGTCCTCGGCAAGACATTCTACAAGAGCCAGCTGAAGCGCCCCATCCCCGTCATCCTGCAGCCCAAGGGTTCCAAGGTTGCCGGCAAGCGCAAGCGTCCTGGCAAGGAAGATGGTCAGGTCAACGCCGCCTCACCAACCTTGATTGCCAAGGAGATCACCCGCGCCATTGGTTCGGCTCTTGTCAGCCTCTCGCCTACCACAAACACTGCTGTCAAGATCGGGTACTCGGGTATGACCGCCGAGCAGATTGCCGACAATGTCGATGCCGTCGCGACGGCTCTGGTGCAGAAGTGGGTGCCCCAGCAGTGGCGCAACGTTCGCAGCATATACATCAAGGGCCCCGAGTCCGCGGCTCTGCCCATCTGGATGACGGACGAACTGTGGCTCAACGAGACCGACGTTGTCGCCAACGGGCCCGAGGAGCTCGAGGGCGCCACCGAGAAGGCGAACGTGGGCAAGAAGAGGAAGACGCTGAAGGGAGAGACCGAGGAGCCCGTGGCAAAGAAGACCAAGAAGGCGAAGAAGGAGGTGGCGACAGAGGGCGACGACGACAAGCTAGACGCGCAGATCGCAGAGCGCAAGTCATCATTAAGGAAGCAGAAGGCTGCCGCGAGAAAGTCAATCGACTAGAGAGTATTGGGAGGCGGTTCCAGGTCATGAAGACGGCGTTCAGGCGTTTGGCAAAAATGGGAGCATACATGTAGATGAGCACCCACTGAGTTGAATTGAATGTTCTCAATCAAAGCGGCCTAATTTCTGACAATATCTATCTGCTTACAATTCGTCCCACAAACCCTCTGCCGCCTTCTCTGCTTTGAATGTGCGACCGTATGGGCCGTAAAAGTCCGACATGGTCTCGTTCAGAGCTTCCTCTGTGATTTGCATGTGATCACCGTCAATCGACCGGAAGCGCAGCCCGCCCTTCTCGTCGAGCTTCTTCAAGCCGAGCCAATCCTCCTTATACATCTGGCGCTTCCGCAGAGGAATCACGTCCGTACCGTTGACTTCCTGGAACCAGCCAGTCACCTTTGGCACCACAGTCGTGTCCTCACTGAAGAGATACATGACAAAGTTGCTGAGCTTGGCAATCCGCTCCGCATACTTTTCGTTCTTCTCCGCGCGCTCATTGTTAATGTCGGCCAGGTAGTTGGACCCCTCCAGATATGCATCGTAGTCGGCCGGATCGCGATAGTACTGCGCGGGCACCAGGCGGCTCTGGACAAAAGCGCCAAACGTGTTGAAGCGGAGCAGGGCCATGGCACCTTTGCACAGCCAGTCCGTGCTTCCGCATGCCTTGAACTCTACAATGCCATTGTGCTGACTGCCATACGTGACCAAGCTGCGCACGGGCGGGTTGTTGCATCGCTCGACATAGCCTCGCAGGAACTGGCCGCCTTGCGAGAACCCGAGCGCATCGATGGCTGGCGCAGTCGAAAGAATCGGGTGGCTGGCGAGCGCTTCGCACACCGTCTCGAGCTGGCTCGTAACATTGCCAAAGAATGTCGCGGAGCGGTCGGCATTTGCGTCGTCGCCTAGAGACACAATATGGACGAATGTGCCTGGGTTGATCGCCTCGGCGAGCGAAGCGACTTGCTGGATGCCTTCGCCATCGAAGGTGTCGCCGAGCCCGTGCCAGATCACGAGCGGAAGAGGAGTATCATCTACATCGTCGGAAGCTAGACAAAAGCCAGCGGCCAAAAATAGCGACAGAAAGGGTGCCTTGAGCTGCATCGTGGATGATGTCGATTGTTGAAGGAGCAACAGTACTGGCTGGCCTGATTGACATAGGTAGATGCGTGTGAGCTACCCTGCAGTCGGGCACAGGCAACCGAAGAAACGCCGGAAACCTTAAAAAATCCCAGGCCGACTATCGCGACTTGCGACGCCGCTGGCCCCATTTGACAGGTGCAAACTTACCCTCTTCTTCTACAAACATCGCAATCATGGCTGAAGGCGCAGGAGGAATCGATCGCAAGGCGGAGGAGCGCATGGAGTTCTCCACGTCCAAGGAGGTTACGGTCCACCCGACGTTCGAATCCATGTCGCTGAAGGGTAAGACGCTATCCGAACCGCAGCTTCGATCTTCGCATTGACACGTGTACAGAGAATCTTCTTCGCGGAATTTACGCTTATGGATACGAATCGCCCTCTGCCGTTCAGTCGCGCGCCATTGTGCAGGTCTGCAAGGGTCGCGACACCATCGCCCAGGCGCAGTCCGGCACCGGAAAGACAGCCACCTTCTCGATCAGCATGCTCCAGGTCATCGACACCGCTGTCCGCGAGACGCAGGCCCTCGTTCTCTCCCCGACGCGTGAACTGGCGACGCAGATTCAGTCCGTTGTGATGGCACTCGGCGACTACATGAACGTGCAGTGCCATGCTTGCATTGGCGGCACCAACGTGGGCGAGGATATTAGGAAGCTCGACTACGGCCAGCACATTGTGTCAGGGACGCCCGGGCGAGTAGCGGACATGATCAGGAGACGTCACCTGCGCACGAGGCACATCAAGATGCTGGTGCTGGACGAGGCCGACGAGCTTCTCAACAAGGGCTTCCGAGAGCAGATTTACGACGTCTACCGTTATCTGCCCCCGGCGACACAGGTCGTCGTCGTCAGCGCTACCCTTCCATACGATGTGCTCGACATGACAACCAAGTTCATGACCGACCCCGTGCGCATTCTCGTCAAGCGTGACGAGTTGACCCTCGAGGGCCTCAAGCAATACTTTATCGCCGTCGAGAAGGAGGACTGGAAGTTTGACACGCTCTGCGATCTCTACGACACCCTCACCATCACACAAGCCGTCATCTTCTGCAACACGCGGCGCAAGGTCGACTGGCTCACCGACAAGATGCGCGAAGCCAACTTCACGGTCAGCAGCATGCATGGCGACATGCCCCAGAAGGAGCGCGACAGCATCATGCAAGACTTCCGCCAGGGCAACAGCCGCGTGCTGATCTCGACGGATGTTTGGGCGCGTGGTATCGACGTCCAGCAGGTCAGCTTGGTCATCAACTACGACCTGCCAAGCAACCGTGAGAATTATATCCACCGCATAGGCCGAAGCGGTCGCTTTGGGCGCAAGGGTGTCGCGATCAACTTTGTTACGACCGAGGATGTGCGCATCCTGCGCGATATCGAATGTAAGTCTGGCAAAAGTTTTGCAATACCGACCGCCCGCTAACAAACGACTTTAGTGTACTATTCGACACAGATTGATGAGATGCCCATGAATGTGGCCGACCTCATTGCGTAAAGCAGAAAGCCGTCACAGGGCACGCAGTGCTTCCTTTAGGGACTAGGACACCGACGGCGTCGCAAGAAGAGCACGCCGAGAGAGGACAGCAGGGAGTGGAGGAAAGGGGGCCTGAGCCTGATCTAGTGAGTTCATGATCCTCAGCGACAGTTCCTCTTGACCGTGACTAACGCAAGCGTGAAGAGACAGAAAGGACACATGGGTCATAATTAGGTATCTACTGCCAAAGACAGATTGTTTACATTAATGAGATGAACATCATTACCTGCTTGGATCCTCTCGGCGCAGCTGGATCGGTTCACACGAAGATGGCCATGACCCTGTACAGCAAAATCGAGCCGCACGCTTTGCCAAGCCCTGCTCACGAATTGCCCAAATGGCGTTCTGCCCAGATCGCGTATCGCTCATCACCTACAGGAGTAGCGCATCCTTCGTGCCTGCGTGGTGTGTATCCCTTGTTGAACGAGGACTTGGATGTAATCCTGCGGGGGATCTTAGCCTATGCGAGGTACTTGTTGATGAAGGGTGGTGTGGCCAACACTGCGGCGCATGTTAAAGGCAAAAAACAAGCGCAGATCAACCACCTCCCATTCTTGTCAATTAGCCAAAGCCTGACCTCAGCCCCCGTCGCCTCACAAGCCGCATGTGGTGCGCATCGCGGGCCATTCGCTGCATTCTCGTGTTCGACTACAAGTACACATGCAGCAATGGAATTGGCACGGCAGGACTTGCAGCACCCCTTGTGGCCTGCTGTTCGGGGAGCGGCCTCGTAATCGGTATGCTTCACGGGTCGCTGGCATTAGCGAAGGCACACGCCCCCTTCTCACAAGGAATCCACTACTGTATGCATATGTTACCTGCAGGAGGGGAGTGCACATCGAGTACACGGCACCTTTTAGAATCTAAGTTACATCGGGGGAAACCTCGTGGCAATTTGACAGCGTTGGCAAATCTTCGTGAGACCTGAAACAAGCAGAGGGCAGATCAGTGGCGAGAATGATGTTCTTTTTCTGCCAAGGGACACAGTCCCCAAGCCGAGAGCATCATCTACGGAGGCTGGAATGTTTGCCTGAGAGCCAAAAGACTGTCGTCGCCGGGATTCTAGCTCAATGCTGACGACGAAGGGGTAGTAGTGGTATATGACGACTACTTTAGCAGTTCAGCCGATGACAGCACACGGGGATGCATCTTTCAGAAGTGGTAATTCCACGGTCTATCATCATAAATACATTAAAGCTATATCAACAAGCAAACGTAGAGGAGAGCAGCTCATCCTCAGGGAGTATCAAGTAAATCCACACACATATCCTCACCTCTTACATGTCAAAGACCTTCAAAATCCAAGAGTGACCTTCCTGACCTTGGCCCAGTCGATACGGCCCCAGAAGCCAGCCTGCGCCTGTCTTCTTTGCTCGGCGGCATCCGCCTCCTTTGCGTAGCCCTCTTCCTGCACATTATGTCGCCCGACAATAGCGAGGAAGACATCCTCCAGCGTCGTAGGGCTAACGGAGTGGTGCTCGATGCCAAGCACGTTCTTGTGCTCCTCAAGGAGAACGATCAACTGGCCAATGGCACTCGCAGATGTCTGCGCAGCGTCGACAGGCCCGGGTGTCTGGCGTGATCGCTCCAGGACGGCACGAGCTGGGACGCTAAAGCGCATCTGGCCGTGATATGTCTCCGCCTCGATCTGCGCGGCGGGGAGCAGGTGTTGGATCCAGGCACGCATGCGCTCCATCTCTTCCGGGGTAGAGTAAGGGGCAGTGCGCGAAACGAGATGCACGTAGAGACTATCACCAAAGCGTCGACGCAAGGTGTCAACCTCGCCGACGGCCAGCATGCGCTGCGCGATGATACCAGCCCGGCTCGCAAGCGCATCAGCTTCCTCCATGCTGTGTGTGGTGAGGAGGATCGAGCGACCTGGCACAATGGTCTCGAGGGTGCGCCACATGATTCGCTTGGCAGCGGCATCCAGACCGGAAGAAGGCTCATCGAGCAGGATCACTGACGGGTTGCCAGTCAACGCAATTCCAAGGCTGAGTTTGCGCTTGTTACCCCCAGAGAGATGAGGAGCCATGGTATGCTGGAATGCCTCAAGACCGACGGCGCGAACGACTGCCTGCACCTGGCGCTCAACATCACTAATACCACGCAGGTGTGCGTAGTGGCGGAGGTGTTCTAGTACGGTCATGTTGTCGAGGGCGTCGAATTGTGGGCAAACTCCCAGGTTGGACCGAGCGAGTGCACGCTGGTCAGTCACCGAAACCTGTTCAACGAACACGTCGCCGCCTCCAGCGCTGGGGGCAATGTCACCACGAATCAAGGAGATCGTGGTCGACTTGCCCGCACCGTTGGGCCCCAGCAAGGCAAAGATCTCGCCGTGCTGCACGCCAAAAGTGACATTGTCGACGGCCGTGTGCTTGTCGAACACTTTGACCAGGTTCTTGACCTGCAAACCATCCTGGTTGTTCTCGGCGTAAACACGGCTGGTCTCCCCTGCGATTTCCGCGTCGTCAATGTCTGGACGGTAAGACTGTTGCACTTTCTTCTTGCTTCTCATGAAGCTAGGAAGCTTTTTGCCCGAGTCATTCCACAGGATGAAGCTGAACAGAATAATTGCCTGGACAGCGAGGTAGAGAATGGGAGCACCGTAGGCATTGATGTCTGCCGGAAAACTGTACAGCTGGTCACCATCGCAGGTCGTGGCAAACAGGTTCAGTCCGACCATTAGAGCACGGAATAACGAGCCGTTAGGGAAGAAGGCGGCGATGGTGTAGTGAGCAATCAAGATGTTACGCTCGGTCTCTTGCACGGGGCTGAAGCTGATGATGAACAAGAAGGCGATGAAGTAGATGGCAAATCCAACAGTGTTGTGCACAAGAATGGCAGCAAATGTGGCCAGCTGGCTGGCCATGAACAAGGACCAGACGTAAGCCAGGAGGATAGCCACCAGCCCGTAGAGGAGGAAGACCGGGAAGAGTATACCACCGTTATACCACACATCTGACGATGCGACGAAAGCGACAGCGGCAGCAACGAAAGCGACCAGGGATATCGAAAAGTCGAATGCCAGATGCGAGCACCACAGAGGCAGCGAGCGGACACCGCTCGAGTATTGCAAGCTGCGCACGTTTGTCCTGCGCTCCACGTTGGGGTAGAAACCGAAGAAGGCCGGTGCGATACCACAGGCAATGGTAAAGATGGCAGCGGCAATAATGAGGTCGGTGGTGATGCCAGGTACGCTGCTATCAAATGCCCTGTACTGTGTAGCAATGCTGACATTGGACTTGAGTGTGTTGAGCAGGTTCTGCATGATGACTGCCGTGTACACCGATGTGCCTCCATCAGCGCGGTAGGCAATCGTTGGCGCCTGGTCGGAAGATCCGAGCCAGAAGCCGCCCGGATTGACGTCCTTGCGGTTATCCTCAATGTAGCGACGCAGGTCAGAGAACGAGTTGCGAAGTTCAATGTCAATGTTTTCAGTGGAAGCACCTGTTGTGTTCAGGACACTGCCAGAGCTGCCGCCATATGGGAAATCGCCACGCGGACCAGCGGCTATCAGGACGTTGTCAAAGATATCTTGCCACTTCTGACCATCCTCAGAGTTGGACTGCTCTCTGGGCGAGCAGCCAACCTGCTCCTCACCACGAAGGAAAGTCTGAGCAGCCGCAGCAGCGACTACTGGGATGAGAAGAGCGACGACATATGGGATCCAGTTAGTCTTGAAGAGGGTGAAACGTTTCTTGACCAAGACGATGGTTTGCTTCATCACGCCAGTTTGCTTGCCAGACAAAAGTTCGAGACCGCGGCCAGGTGCTTTCTCGCGGGTAAGATGGTCACCAGAACTCTCGGACTCCATCGGTGAGATACCTTCGCTTGAGGTGGCACCTGGCAGGAAACCCTGCTCATTCTGTACTTCCTCTGCGACGGCCAAAAATACATCCTCAATAGTAGGGTTAGACATGCGATACTCCAGACCAGCACCCTCCAAGGCCCGGATAACGTTTGCGGCCATCTCGGACGATGGTGCTGTGTAGGTGATGTTGGTAGAGGTGACCTGGCACTTGACGCCAGGCAAAGAAGGAGGGCTGCGAACATTCTTGGCGTTCAGGACGTGAATGCGATATCCAGCTCCAAGACGGTCTTTCAGAACAACAGGCGAGCCCTGGGCACGGAGGGTGCCCTTGGAGAGAATAGCAATGTCATCCGAGAGCAGGTCGGCTTCGTCAAGGAAATGGGTGGTCAGGATGATAGTCCTGCTGCCGCGCTCAGAGAGAAGAATATCCCAAATCTTACGACGGGACAAGGGGTCGATGCCCGAGGAAACTTCGTCAACACAGCAGACGGCACTTCCGCCTGTGAGCATCATGCCGAGCTGCAACTTGCGTTTCTGACCGCCCGATAGGGTGTGGACCTGTGCTTTCTTCTTTTGCGATAGGCCGATTGCCTCCATAAGCTGGTGCAGCTCGTACGCGGAGGCTGTAGCACCGGGTGACTTGAGTTGGTTGAAAAGACGAAGGTGCTCCAGGACGGTGAGCTCGTCCCAGAGTACGTTCTTCTGGGGAGCAATACCAACCCCGCCGGACGCATCGATGGACACACTGCCTTGGTTGAAACGGTGAATGCCAGCCACAGCGTCGAGGGTCGTTGACTTGCCACTGCCGTTCGCGCCTAGGAGGGAGACAATCTGCCCTCGCTTGGCAACAAGACTGAGGTTGTCGACGGCCACAGTAGGGGCGCGAGGCGTGACAATGAAAGAGAAAATGCGGCGGAAGAGGCTTGGACGGTAAATCTTGGTCAAGCCCTGAATGACAACCGCGTCGTGCATGGGCTTCTCGTTGGGGCCTCCCTTGTAGATCTTGCGGCTTTCGGCGGCGACACCATGTATAGCACGCTCGATAAAGGCAGCAATGACGGGATACACAACGAACTGGACCCCCGCAAAGATAAAGTGAGCCAGACCAGGGAGAGTAGAGTTGCTGTCGGGGGGTCCCTTGAGAAGATCGGTAGAGAGACCGTCGCGCTCATACTTGGCAATCTGAATGAACATGAAGATAATGTTGCAAGGCGCGAACAAAACGCTCAGGACAGCAACGGCCGCCGTCGGGGGGTCGGGGATCGCCTGGGCCAGCACTGCCAGGAGCAGAAAGACGATGGCGTTGACAGGTCCCGACAGCTGTGCCTTTTTGAAGAACGTGCCGCCCATGATGCCCATGCTAGTCACCGACATGCCCGCCAGGATGAAGAACACCATGACGATGCCAATGTTGGTCTGCTTCCAAATCATCATGCGAATAATGACAGCCGCCACGACCCAGCCAGGAAAGTACGTGAAAGTGTATGAGTAGAGGAACGACAGCATGCGCGCCAGCTGAGCCTCCGACTCGTAGTTGGTAGGCATCATGGCGTCGATGAGTTGCGAGAGACCCTTTTCACGCTCGGTCGCCATGGAACCAGGGAGGCGGTACACAAGGCCGTAGAAGATGACAATGAGGCCCACGCTGAGGTACTGCGTGAAGCTGCTCTGGTATCGCCTCCGGACACCTTCCTCCCTCTCTTTCTCCGTCTCATCAGTGAAAGCCCATTCTTCGGTTTTGCCGATTTCACTCGAGTCGGAGTTGCTGGTGCGGACGATAGCGTTGTCGACAGCGCGCTGGAGGGGCAGCATATAGACCTGAGCGTCATTGTCGTCCTTCTTGACCTTGACCTCACGCCCCAGCGCAAGGTCGCCCCGCAGGGTGTAGTTCCACCCAGCGCCATCGCCTTCATTGGGTGACGAGTTGAAGATGACCGCGCCGAAGCAGTTGGAAGCGCCCTGGAAAGATGATTTGCAAATCTCATTGACAGCATCCGGCGAGGAGCGACGCTCGGCTGACTTGCCGGCGGATTCGACATCCTTGACAAGATCGTCAATGACGGCGTCAATGTCTCCTCCCGTCAGGTCGTTGTTTATGAAAAGGACCGTGTTGCGGGATCCATCCGCAGCGCCCAGCGCGTCGCCCAGCGACATGATGGGGCGAGGCTCGGCGATACCATAATCGTCCTGGGGATTGTTGACATTTCGCATAATCCCCAAATAGACAGCGAGTAGAACCGGCAGGAATATGGCAGTATAGAGCGTTGAAATCGTGTGGCGCTGGTAGAGGATGATGGAGTTTTTCTTGGAGAGGGTGTTAACCTTGCCCCAGAGGGAGCCAGTTGGACGTGGCGCCATGTTGGTCGATGCGATGGCCCAAGGCCTCAAAGGTCTGGATGTTTTGTAGTCTCCAGGCCAGCTCCGACGGGTTTGTGTCGTGTGCGCAGTATTGAAGGCGGTCGAATGGTGGTGGTTTCGCGGGACCCGTCTGGCATCGGGGCAGCGCGAGTACAAGACAATCTGGTCGACGCCAGTACGCAGCAGCGGCCTGCTTCAAGGACAGTGGTAGAGGATAGAATTGAAGACCGAGAGAACCAGCGTCTCAGCCATTCAAGGTCAGAGGACACCTCGAGGTTTTGTCTGTAATGACGGGCTGCCTCGTGGGCCAGTCCGTCTCACTACGCGTGGACCAGAGGAATCAGTCACTGCCACTCGTGGGAGTTGGAGCCTTGGGGGCGATGACGATGGTGGCCCCCTGTTTGTAGACCAGACTGGCTCTGATTGGCCATGCCGTACAATTGCTCCCTCCCATAGGCTGTAAGCGGCATCGGCTAGAGGTGGCAGTCGCTAAATTCTCACTGCTAATGACGGGAGCCCAGGCGCCACAACCTTATTTCCCCTGCCCTACAGGCCCCAGGCTCAATCGCGAGGATCATGTTTGTAAAGTTGAACGTGAACACTGTGTCCCTGTCCCTTCAGTGTAACGGAGTATATCCGTCATCTTCCACGACTCGGTCTGCCTCAACACCTGTATGCGCAGCGGCGCTCAGCTTTGCGTGTCTAGAAGCGAATCCTTAATCTCGACGCCCGCCAAACAACTCCAGTCAATTTCGTTTCGGGCGGAGGTGGTGGGGTCTGCTAGACAGCCTTACCAACCATGCCACCCAGTCCATTCCGTTGCGCAAGGCGTCTCAATCGCTCATTCGTCGGCTCGTACGTACGGATACGCTTGCACAAGACGCAGAAACCCCCGTAGCTGGCTTGCCCTGCCGCCAAAAGGTTCAAGGAGAGCCCTTGGGGTCCAATTGCAAATTAGGTAATCATCCATGTGACCTACCTGCCTACCCTACATATTCCTCCGGGTCTGGTTGACGTGATGGCGTTCGCAGAGTCGAATTTCGGCATACTTACCCATTGAAGAGTATCTTTTTCAAGAAAGGGGAAGCAGATCTCACCCCTTGATGCTTTCCGTGGTGACCGTCGTGTTGCGTCAAGTCACAGGGTTAGGCTTCACTGGATACAAATATTGCCCGCAAGATCCTGAAAGAAGCCTGAAAGCCACGTCCAACTTGTTGCAGTCGATCAACGATGGGAAGATGCAGAGGGATTGTCGAGATGGCCCGCACGTGCGAGACAGAATTGTGAGCAGTGCGATGAGTCTCCTTACTTGGAGAGGCGATTATCAGCCACCAACGAAGGGAACCGATCCTCCTTGGTCCCTTATTAGCAATTGCGCCAGCTTGAAACAAAATTTGCTCTTCTAGGGCCCATGAAACATCACAAGCATCTCCCCGAGAAGGACAAGTCTTGCTGGTTTCCTGTGTTCAGCATATCTGCACTTTGATTTGGTCCAAAATGAGGGCCCATTGATAGGCGCACAGACAGACATGAGTGAGTCAAAATCCCCCGAGGCGTACTCCCAGTCAGGATGAGCGCTTGTTGACCAAGATCAAGCCTTGCCCTGCTTCGATGGAAACCCTCTGGATCCTGATGATGATTTTCTCGTGTTCAGGCTACATGTGTTCTGTGCGGAGTTGTCGAGCGACTATGATGATAAGAAGCCAGTGGTTTATACACCACTCGTCTAGCTTATTGACACCATGTGGTTCATGTCCCCACCGGAGCCCCCAGCCCCAAGCTTCTTCTGACATCTGGAGGAACCTTTGATCCAACCTCGCACCGTTGGCAATTCATTCAAGACAGTTCGTAAGCTCGTAGGCATGTACCGGCGCTTGCGCGGCACTGCCGTCTCATCGCGTATCCGACTAGCGGGCGGCCGCCACCATGTGGGTTTGACGGGTTGACCGCATCTCAACTTGAACATGTCCCACTCGGTATTTTAGATTGATGCTTTGGTCGATGAAAGCAAATATTCGACACTAATACTTCTAGTCGCACGCCAGACCTTGCCAATCTCGCCTGCGCTGGTGGGCATGCATGTCGTCTGGTGCAGACCGGAAGACGGCATTTGGACATCACCCAGGCTTGGCGCTACCCCAACTGCCGTCTTCCCAGCCTCCGAAATCAAGGAAGGCCAAACTCATACCGCTCAAAATGTCGGTCGAGAGGGCAAGCTCGTGTTGCTGACTCTTTGAAAAAATCCTACGCGGGATATAATGCCAGCAGCGGCAGTTCATGCTTCCAGTCGGCAATGGTACCGGCTATTGTGAAGAGGACCCTGAATCCCTGATCCTCAGCACGTGGACAGGTGTGAGGCGATCACCGGGGCCCTCGTGCGCAGCAGCGCATCCCGCTGTTGAGCGGACGCCGCTCGCTTTGGGTCCATCTGGTCTCGTGTCGGCTGTTTCACGTTGATAGATGGATCTTCAAGGTTTCAGAGTCTGCGCGGTCCAGGAATTGAGTTTATTGGATTTTCAATATCCCTGTCTCTCTATGATTGAGGGTTTCGCACGTAGATCCGGGATTGCGGCCTGGAGTAACCATGCACAAAGCAGAGATCCAATCAGCATGGTTGTTAAAGTTTTGACATCTCTGTGACTTTGTCATGTACGTGCGTACTGCATGAAGGATTCACAGAGGGTCCTTGGTGAAGACTGAGCTTGGTTGAAGCCCCCAGATATCACATCGCCCACACCTAGGCGCTGTGAAAGCCATCAACTAGGTATTCAGGAGTGGCAACGACTGGATGCCGGATACGTTGTCAATATCCTACACTTAGAGAATATGGCACATAATGTCTAATAGGGCTATAAAATAATCCAGCAGTTGCAGAAACTCTGAACCACCCTTTAGACTTTGGACTGTTGATCCTGGTGCAGGGGTTTTGGGGTGGAGGCGAGTCATGCACTGCTCTACTTGACTCCTTCATGTTTGCTGTCCATTCTCTACAACTCCACACGCAACGAGACGCTGGCACGTTGTCGTTGTACGCAGTTGTTGGAGGGTCGCATTGGGGGCGCCGGGGGGATCGCGTTCCTTGCCCCGAATTGCGTGGCTGCATGCAACACGAAGGCGACTGGAGATGGTCATGCGCGCGCGCGTGCCTTTCTTTCTTTCTTTCTTTCCTTCTCCATGCCCCACGAGCCGCTCCAAACGAGCAGGCAGGCTGTCGGGCCGTTCAAAAGTTCGACGGCGAGACCCGAATGACTAGATTCATGCAGCGCATGGGACCAGGGCTGATGTGCGACATGGGGGCTCTTTGACATTGATCACACCGGCTCGAGTGATTGGTGACGCGACGGGGTTATCTCAAGGTCACTCATCCCATGCCGCAGGGGGCTCCGCCATGAACTTGAACATGAGCATCCTGCAGCATGCTGGCTCGACGAGTGACGACCCCTCTTCACCGCGCACTGGCTATTGGCGACGATAGCTCGACGTGTCAAGTACATGTAGCCCCGATGAGTGAACTTTCTCTGCGCATGACAACTGGACGTCCGCCCAGTCCGTGCACTGTCGCTGGGTCGTCGGATGCCAAGGAAATCCCCGAACAGCAGGCGTTTCTGGCGATCACTCAGCTGGGGCCATGTTCCTGCAGGAACATGGGCGGGAAGATGGTGGCGGGAACCGCGGGACGCCGAGTGGACTCTATTCTCTCGGTAAGCTCTGGAGGAGATTGTCAGGCGGAGGGCTATTGATATCTGCAGCGTGGCGGAGCGGGCTCTCTGAGGCTCCTCTATTATGTTATTATCTTCTTGACACACCACTGGCCAAACGAGTTCCGCGCCCGCAGAGGTGTTCATCCATGATCTCCCTGGCAGTTGCACTTGCAAGTGCCGTGATTCGATGTCATGAGGTCTCGTTGGCAGCCGCGTGGTACGCTGATCATGTTCGCCTCCCCCGGTTTCTCTTGAGTCTGCGATCTTCATTCCTGCCATGGGAACTGACCATCAGGCGGAAAACTTCGATCAGTAGGTGCATGTAGTAACATGAAAGCAGTGGCTAATTTTCCAGTCTGCACAGCCGAAGAAAGAGTTCCCGCTACCATTGCTGGATGAGTCCACAGCTGCGTGCATGTAGAGCCGTACACAGGAGATCCACTGGGCTGTTCTACTTTACTGAGAGCGTGGCATCTATGTACTAGATACCAGACATCTTGCGTACAGATATCCGCATCTGGAAACGGACTCGCCATGAAGCAGAACCGCATCATCGATCTGCTCGCTGCTTCCTGGTGGTTGCATGATCTCCAGACGCAGTAGCTGAACTACCGTGCTGCATACTGGCTTAAGGGTTGGGCATAGAACATAAGCTTATTAACAGTTAAGTTCGGCTCTTGGACGGGAGGCTGCGTGCTAACTTTTCCGGGACGATTAGCCGCCACAACGTTTGCAACGAGGCTCCATGGGGCGGACTGTGGTGTGCTTCACGGGGAGCTTACCACGACCGTCTGTGATCTGTCAACCCCAACTCGCATTCATTCAGTCTTCTCCCCCAAGCCCTACTGAGGATCGTCGTTCCGTTCCTCGAGTCGGACTCGGCAGGATACAGACAAGTTCCCAGCGCTAGCAGCGCGCACCTGCATACCTTACCCCAACATTGTCCAATACTTGATGTGATCCCGGAGTATATTCTTGCTGCTGATTCCTGCCAGGTATGTGGATAGTATGTCTTGTTATGGAGCGGGTTGTGTCTCACGCAAGACGGCATAGAAGACTATGTGCATGCATGTACGAGAGCTGGTGGATTGACAGTCATACGAAAATCGACATTCGTCTGAATCTGGGATCCCGTTAGCTCAGGGAACCGCTGATCTGTGGGGATGCCACATGTAGCGTGGCTGTCAGCGTTGGATCAACTTGAAGTCCTTGAACTTGCTTGACCTGGGCCTTGCAAGTCCCGCTCAGACTCAGACTCGAGCACCCTGATGCGGCCAGGCCGTGCCGTGCTACATGTAATCACAAGACATGCATATTCCGAGGACGTGCAGTAACACGAAGCCATCAATGTAACGGTATGTTACCGGCTGCAGAAAACAGACGTCGATGAAGGCTAAGAAATACCGTTGACGCTACCCGTCTGGTACCGCCTTGACATGGCTCGGTTCAAGTTGGCAGGTCTGTAGCTGGACATTTGTGATTGACCGAGAATGCATTACACTTTCGCAAATCCATGTGAAATCAAACCAGTTCATCTTCTTTCAAACCTCCGGCCACTCCCAAGACAGGAGTTTCGCTACGTTCAAGTCTGTATTGGGATTTGGCCACCCAGCAGCACCCAGTCGGTGCATATTGGCTGGCCCACACGAAACGTGGTCATCATGAGGGGATGGCAATTCGCGATGAATTAGCCAATGAACAGCACTGACGCCGAGTTCAATGCGCTGTAGATCTACGTACAAGGCATCCATCTGTCGCTGCGTTCCGTGTCCTCCAGTCTGTGGTCGGCGTCAATCAACGGAGACGTTGGAGATCCTTCTCTATCCTCACCCCCCGTCTGCTCCAAGTCTGATGATTGATCCCTGCATCCCTGTCGCTTCCACTCCACCAAGCCCCCTGTCAAGCTCAGATCCGCCTTGCCTGCTTGCCTCGCCTTGCCTCGTCAGGTCATGTCGGTTGCGCGCATTGCGGAAAAATAGCCCGCAGGGTGCACAGCGCTGCTCCTGGCCTGGCCTGGCCTGGCCTGGCGGCTCTCGTCGTGCCCGAGCGGTGCCGTGTCGTCTGTCGATCTCGATCCTGGTGAGGCCCAGACGTCCCATCATGCACAATTCACATTGGCCGTGATCCATCGTCTGCTTTCAGACGAGGCGGATCTCAGTGAACCCTTTAATGATACCCCGATCCCTCCGTGCTCTTCCTCGGGTCTGGCACTACCCTTCCCTTCCTCCTCGTGTGTCCCGACTTCCCCCGCCGCCGCGTCGCTCTCGTCCGTCAACATGTCATTCACGACTGAGCTGTGGACGCCCAACACGACTTCGACAGGGATCTCCGGGATGACCAAGATCAAGAGGTCCTCCTCGCCGCCGGCACCAGCCCCCAAGAAGCCATCGCTGGCGTCCTCGTCCTCGTCCTCGTCCGCCACGAGCATGCCAAACTCAGCACTGCCCCCCACACGCGAGCTGCGATCAGAGGACGACTGGACAAAGGTCAAGGACCCAAAGGAGAAGAAGAGGATACAGAATCGAGTCGCGCAAAGAACCTACCGTGAGTGCAGACAGACTGCTATGCCGTGGTCTACATATATTTCTGGAAGCTTGAGCAGTGCGTGCTGACTTGAGGCACGAGCAGGCCACCGTATGAAGGCGCGTCTGGGCGAACTCCAAGCCCGTCTCGAGAGCCACGAAGCCCGTCGATCGCAAAGCGTCGATGCCATCGACGCGCCAGCAATCGCGATACCAACGCCTGCTCTCGCCAACGAGGGGTCCGTGTCGCCTACCATCGCGGGAACGCTGGCGGACGCCGGCATTGACCAGATCCCGCACCACGCGCTGCCGCCCCAGTTCCTCGCTCACCAGCAACCGCAACCGAACCTGTACGAGCAGCCCGTGGATGACCCTGAGAACTCCCTGTTCCCGCGCGTGGCCGGATCGCACACCTTGATCATGTCCAGCCCAACGCTATCACATCGCTCCTCCACCACACATGGGCTCCTCTCGCCCCCAACCAACGCCGACCCTGCTGCCAATACCAGTGCCAGCAGTGCCAATGCGGCCCAGGCCGCCGCCCCCGTGCAGGATCCGAGACGGGGAAAGCAATCGAAGAACTTTATGGCGGATTGTCTACGGTTCCAGTCCCAGCTCGCGAGCCGCTTGGACAATCTGCAGCACGAGACTGGCTTCACTACATTCCCGCAGCAACAGCAGCAGCAGCAGCACCAGTCACAGGCCTCCATGTCTAACCCTGTGTCTCAGCAAGACCAGGTCCACGCCCTAAATACATTTGCGCATGCGGATGGGACGCTGGGCTTTGACGCTGCCGTGACAAATGCCAGTGCCCCTTTTCATTCAGCGGCAGAGATGTGGAAGCACGAAGGCGTCAAGCTGCACTCGCCCGACAGTGCATTATTTCACTCCGTGACATCCACAGGGCCATCCATCGGGGCCAACATGGCTCTACCGACCGCGACAGCCACGGCTAACGCCTCAGGCCCCGACTTGAGGACGCGCAAGCCAGCCCCCAACGCCTCCCTCGACGAGCGCTTCGAGTGCATCATGGAGCAAGTGGAGGCCGCGGGCTTTGAGAACTTTGATGCCATGGTGACAGCCTACTACACGCAAAGCTTCAGCCCCACGTCGGCGCTGGCCGACGAGCAGCGCCTCTCGCGGAACAGACGCCTGCCGCAGGTCATCTCGGACATACACGCGGCCGCGTCCGGCTCGTGGTCCGAGTGGGAGCGCAAGGGTTTCCAGGACGAGATCCTCCGCACTGCCGAGGGCATGCTCACGAGCGAGGGCTGCGACGCCCGGCAATCACTCGGCAGCAAGGTCGCGCAGCTCGTCGAGGCACAGGACCTGGGGGACGCCACCAAGGCGGCCGCGGCCATGGTGGAGATGAAGCGGACGGTGCAGGAGCAGCTGCCCAACGCGTGGGCCGTGACCATGGCCCTGGCGGCGGACACGCGACACTCGTGGCAGAGTGACCGCTCCAATACGGCGCTGGCCACGACGCTGCTCCTCAACTTTGCCGGGCGTATCTCCAACGAGCAGCTCCTCCGACTCGTCGGCACCTGTCTGTGAGTGAGTGGGATGACAAAAGACGGAGAAGAAGAAAAGGAAAATTCCCGACGCAGCCTGCCGTCGATGAGACCAGGCTGCGCTCAGCTGAAATGCAATGGTACCTCGGACATGCAGCCTGACAGCACCATCACCCGCCAGGTGAGGGCGGCACCGGGCGCAGTTGCATCTTCACGCGCCGCTGCTACCATCAGCCTGACGGATACATGTACGCAGAAACCGACGTTGATGCCTGGGTGCGTGCTCTCGCGTACCTACCGCACCGTCCTCGCTGCGGAACGTCCAGGATATGGTCAGCGGCGGCCGCTAGCGGGACACCCCTAGGTTGTTGGCGCTTTGGCCAACTTGATTCCTCCGAGACACTCTGAGTCACGAGCATTCACCTTCTAGGGTGGTGGTCAGCGCCATCTAAAACCAAGTCTCGAACAGAGACAACGTGTACAGACGAGGGCGATGTCGACGACAATGGAGAAGGTGGTGGTCCGGGAGCCGAAGCAATGATCCAACATGAAGCGTTCTATTTAGTGTATTTCGAATTGATACCCTGATTGATGACATTATCCAACTGATTCACGCTCACACGTCGTCGTCTCCCTCAACCGCTTGTCTTGACTGTCGTCAGCTATGACTCTTGGCATGATGAGACCCTTGCGACTATCGAAATCTTGGCGATGGTACCCGTGATTTGGAGAAAACTATTGACGGCAGCTGCACGTTTATTTCGTACCTAAATTCCAACCCCGTCCCAGATTTGTTCAGCGCTCGCTGGTGAGATATCGGCTGGTCATGATCGCCAGGGAGGAGGGATACGGTCCGTAATCTTCATATTGCATTTCATCAGACGGAACACGCCGACATCAAAGTGAGAACACGTGGACGACTGCATCGATCTTCACCTCCCAAGCGTCAAAAGAAATCTGGAGTGGCAAAGTCGCCCGTTTCAGATCCCATCTGAAACGACACGTTTCGTTCGCCGCCACCGCCCAGACTCTCAAACCCCCATCAACACGTTCTCTCAGTCATTCCGTAGCTGTGCGGCCAAGACCAAAGCCAAGGCCCGAGCCAAGCACCGCTCGAACACGCATTATTTTAGGGGTCCAAAAACTCCAAAATTTACTCCAAACCCCTACAGCCACTCCGTCATCAGTGTCTTGCGCGGAGCAGCTTCTTTCTCATTCGTGTCGTCAAACGACAACTGAACAGACAAGGGCATTTTGATTTCACATTAACTACACACGTGCTTGCGAGAAAATCACATCTCAAGCTCCTCAAACCACCAGTGAGAGCCTCTTTGCCATACCTGGACACCATGTTCCCCGGCGGCCCCAACCCGTCCAAGCTGCAGAGTGCGCCAGGAACGACAAACCTCCCGCTCGTCCTCATCCACGATGGGGGCGGCACATCGTTCGCCTACTTCCTCTTGGGCGAGCTGAAGCGCGACGTATGGGCAATCCACGACCCCAACTACTGGGAGGGCAAGACCTGGCCCGGCGGCATGGACGAGATGGCCAGGCACTACATCGTGCTGATGCGCAACGCCGGCATCCGGGGCAAGATCCTCCTCGGCGGCTGGTCGCTGGGCGGCCTGCTTTCCATGACCATTGCGCGTCTCCTCGCGGATGACCCGACGGCCCTCTTGACTGTCTCAGGCACCATCCTCATCGACACACCGTATCATGTGCCCAACGCCGAGACGGGCGTGCGCGACCCGGACATGAGCAACCTGCCCAAGCTGATCCAAAAGTCCTTCCAGAACTGCGATATATATCTCGAGCACTGGAGGGTGCCCACCTTCTCAGGGCCTGCCCACGGCGGGAAACCCGTCCGACTGCGCGGACTGCCCGGCGAGCCTGAGCTGCAGCGAGGCCAGTACCTACACATGCCCGTCAAGGGCGAGGGCGAGGTGAAGCAAGGGCAGACCTACGAATTCAATGAATTCCCTGAGAAGCCCCTTGCACCGCCACCTGGCGTGTTGCTACGCGGCCTGCGGCGGGCGGAGACCAAGTCAGGGCAGACAGAGGAGTGCACCATCGACATGTTCCGCGATGACGAGCTGCTTGGGTGGGGAGGGCGGTATCCCGACTTTATCAAGGCGACATATGACATTGATTCAGCGCATTTTGACATTTTCGACAAATTGAATGAGAGAAAGGCGAGTCTTTACTATTTGATAGTACCTTGCGTTGCTTCATGAACAACTGCTGACTAGGTGTAGCTGGAGATTGTCACGGATAGAATACGACAGGGCGTCGAGCTCCTCGACATGCTGTGCAAGTCGGGTCAATGATAAGGGAGAGAAAAATATGGAAGCGCCTTGCATTTGACGTTTTCCCCCCCCTCATGCTTTGTATATATCTTTGCGTATACAAGTAGGTATCTATTAAATCACTGCAACAGACGTGAATCTGTTGAGGCTGAGCTGCCCTACACACGCCCCTGAGCTGCGAATCCCGCGGATAAGCGGCGTGTGCCTAATAATTTCCTCTTTGGGAAAGTATGATGTCGGCGGGGTCCATTAACTTATTCGCTGCCGCGGGGCATTTACAGTTGTCCGGGTATTAGGAACAATGATTTTAGCTCTAGGCCTCAGACAATACTACAAGGCTTTTATCTCTCAGGAAATTAGAGTCTCTTCAGACTTGCCCGAGGAGAATTGGATAAGCTCGTTCAGTAAGTCCGTCACCGTTCTGTCAAGTCTCCGCGGCGAGTGAGTGCAGTCAGGGCTGCCAAGCTGCGTACATGTACTACTCACGTTATCTCTTACATGAGACGCGCTGGTGACTCTTACGTGAGAGCGGGGACATTATGTGAGCAAGGCAAATGAAACCACCCACTTCCATCTAGAATACTTAAACCATACTCTGCGTATTCTCGCCCAGCTTGATTGAGCCTCCTCAGTGACCACCACACTCACCTCTCTCCTCCATCTGCTGCCGCCGCCATCATGCCCTCTCGCCCCATCACCGACTACGGCGCCCTGACGTTCGACTGCTTCGGCACGCTCGTCGACTGGGAGACGGGCATCTACAATATGCTCCTCCCGCTGCAGAACCGCCTGCCCGAGTCGCACCCGCACTACAACGACCGCATGGGCTTCCTCAAGCTCTTCATCAAGAACGAGGGCATCGTCCAGCGCGCCGACCCCGAGGGCCTCTACCCGGACATCCTGGCCAACACGTACCGCGCCATCGCCAAGGAGCTCGGCGTCGAGTCCAAGGACGACGAGGCCGCCGCCTTTGGCAACGCGGTGGGCGACTGGCCCGTCTTCCCGGACACCCAGGAGGCCCTCCAGCGTCTTCAGAAGCACTTTAAGCTCGTCATTCTCTCCAATGTCGACAAGGCCTCCTTTGGCCGCGCTCTCACCAACCAGCTGCCCGAGATCCAGTTCGACGCCATCTACACCGCACAGGACATTGGCACCTATAAGCCCAACCCGCGCAACTTTGAGTACCTCATCGAACACTGCGAGAAAGACCTCGGCGTCCCCAAGGACAAGATCATCCACACTGCCTACGCGCTGCCGCACGACCTCATTCCCGCCCACAAGGCGGGGCTCGCCAGCTGCTGGATCGAGAGGGGCGTCGACGTGCCCGCGGCCTGCGGCGGTGGGCAGCCTGATCAGTACCCCGCCGGTGCGCTGGGCTTTGAGTGGCAGTTCAAGACCATGAAGGATATGGCCGACTACGTGGACTCGTTGTGAGAAGGCAAAGGATAGGAGAGGCCCTGTTGGTCCAGAATTGTATGCCTGGAAATACTGTACATATTAAAATGCTACTACATACCGATTCACAAACTAAAATCAGATAAAGAATCACATCCGAGATCACCATCGCCAATCCGTCTTTTGCTCACCGGCCAGGCTTCATACTGGCCTCCCTGCCCCGCCTCTCTTCCTCTGTGCAAGTGCGCACAAGCAGGCAGCACGCAATCCATGCACAACATCGTGATCTCCATCGAGGAAAGTTGCCCGAGGCGCAGGCTGTGCGTGGGCTAGACGCATCCTTCGAGCGTCGAGTGGACGTCTGGCCAAATCCTTCGAGAAATGGGGGGCAGATTGGCATCCAGTGACCCCGCCCACCATCTCGGGAAAAAGAACGACGGTACTGTAAGGCTGACAGTTGGTTGGCAACTCTTGGATCTCTGGTACCTGAAACTCTATCGTAGAGGCGCAGAGGTTCACGTCCAGAACTCCTCCTCGTGCACACACCTCTCGCGTCCCGGTGCTGTGCACACCACACTGGTTCTGGCTTTATTCATCAGGATATCCAGCCACTCAATCCTTCGGCTGCCCCCTCGCTCGTATTTTTCAGACATCCCACCTCGCTCGAAGGATGGGAGCGGGGAAATGCAAATCCACGATCGCCCATGAAAAGACGGAGAGGGACACAAGTCTCAAAGGGTAGTGACGACATGGCGCAGCCAACTAAGCACTAGCGCTAGTGCACCATCCATTGGAGCCCTCCCGCCTTGGGTACCTGCAGCCGTGTGAGATGATTGGCCAGACGTCAAACTGCCCTGGACTTTGAAGGCTACGGGTTTGGACTTTGAGTCTGAATATCCTTCTCGTGCGGTTCTACATGGTGGAAGGCATTGGCAGATGGTTTAATAACTTTGTATTCAGGAGGTCGTTCATCATGAGTGTCTCCGTCCAGCGGAGAGTGAAATCAGTCGGGGGGGGTGTTGCTGGTTGCCATCTCCGCCAAGTATTGAAAGCAAAACCAGATATATACATTGCCAACCGTAGAGTCAACTTTTGTCCGAACTGAAAAAGAGAAAGCAATGCCCAAACGCAACGCCAAATGTCAAAATGCGCAGCAACGCCATGCAAGGCCAGCTCATTGGGTCCTGGGCAGAAAAAGGGGAATCTCCATCTTCTTCACCTTGTGAGGTGTCTTGGAGTCAATTTTGCTCGAGATGTGGCCCTCCTCGACCGGCTTGCGGGTGAAGAAGACAAGCATGTCGCGGGTGGCGTCCTGGGTCAGGTCCTCCTGGTACACGGGGCTGAGCGAGTGCTTGTTCTCGTGGTCGAGGATCATGAGCGTGTCGAGCAGCTTGGTGTGCTGGACGCGCGCGCGAATGTTCTCCGGCTTGGCGTCGTTGAGCGGGATGCCCGTCTGCTCGTGCATGGCGTGCATAAAGGTGACGGCCGAGTCAGCGCGCATGTTCCTGTGGCCGAGCAGGGTCGTCATCGTGTGGTCGACGCCGTCCGAGTGGATGCCCTCGAGGGCAGGCTCGCCCAGGATCTCCTGGTTGGTCGTGGTCCGGAGGTGGAAGAGCGTCAGAATGTTCTTGTTGACGTCGTAGTCTAGCTTGGGACGGTGCGCCATCTCGACCCCGTGGACGACCATGCCCTTGAACACGAGGAGGGCCTGCAGGACCGTGTTGAGCTGCAGCTCGTCGTCAATCTCGTCGAAGCGCCGGATCTGGCCCGAGTCGTAGCGCTTAAAGTCCTCCTCGGCCGACAGCGCAAAGGGCTGGAACTCGAGGCGGCGGACGCTCTGGGTGTCGTAGTCAAAGCAGAAGCGACCGTTGCGGGTCTTGCGGAAGGGGAGGGTAGGGTCATACTGGAGTCCGTCCGCGGTCTGGGGCAGAGCCTCGAGATCCTCGCGCGTGGCGCCCAGCCCCAGGCAGATGTCGATCATCTCCTCGGCCGGGACCCAGACGAAGCGCTTCTCGACATAGTCCTTGCGGATGGCCATAATCTTGGAGATGGCCTGGTAGAACTCGGGCTTGCGCGACTGCTCGAGAACGTTGAGCTGCCCAGCGGGTACACGGGGGAGTGTCGAGGTCGGGGTAGCGGTCGTGGGTGTCGATACGGGAGTCATGCCAGCCGTCATGAACTCGGGAAGACCGGCGCCGAGTCCAGCAGGCTGTGTCGTGGCATGGACGGCCTTGTCCTTGGAAGAGGCGTGGATCTTGTTCACGCGCTGTTGTCCTGCGAAACTGTTGCTAGCACCAGCCGCGGCCCGGCTCGCCGACCGCAGCAGGTTGGAGGAAGCACGAGCGGCCCTCTTGCTTGGTGCGAGATACGACATGTTTGATTAGTCTTGTATTTCTGCTGCTGATAGTAGAACAGACAAAAATGGCTCAGGATAGCCGTCAGGAGATTTTCTTTTGAAAAAGAAAAAGAAAAGCAGGAATTGATAAAGGCTCAGGATAGCCTGTGAGATCAGGATGAGAGATGTAGTTCAGGAAGATGGCTCAGGATAGCCCTCTCGTATGTCAGTAGTTGGCTCAGGATAGCCGCCAGATGCTGTTCAGGAGCTGGCTTTGCAAAGTATAACGGCAATAAAAAAGACCAATCGGTAGCTCCAATCAGTTAGTAGACTTGATCGTTCTGTGTGTGATGGAGGAGAGGGAAAGCGAGAGACAGAGGTTCATCATGTGGTCGGGATGCCTCCCCTTTGTATTCGTTCCGGCCTTGCCACGGCCCAATGTAGACCGGAAGAGAAAACACAACAAGCAGTCCGCCTTCTGATCAGCTACACCGCATTGGCCAGCGCTGTTCATTCCTCTGGACTTGTGCTGCTGTGCGTTGGAGCCTGTTACAGCCAGGATTGTGCATACGCCGATCGTAGGCGGCCCCATGGCGAAACTACGCACGAGGGCGGTGATCTGATGTCAGCCCACTCACTCTCTCGGCCGGTTTCTTAGTCGAGAAGAAGGGGGATGAGGCCAAAATAGCCACCACTTTCGGGCTACGCGCCCCTGATGCCTGTATGAGGCGTGGGTTGGTGATGGATGTGTGGGGTTGTGTGGACTGTGTCGAAAGTTGAAACACGGCTCTGGTTGGGCTCCTTTGCCAGTTAGTGTGGCTTACATCGTTGTAAAAAACATGGCAGGAAATTGTCCATCGACTTACTGTTCACGTGGGCTGCCACTGCTGGGTCTCTGTTGGACAGGGAAGTCATGGTGCGTCAAAATGCCGGTGGATGTGCGTCATCTGCGGCTACTTTTGGATCTCTTAGTTAGAGCCCACTTCCTTCGCGCCTTGATTCCTTCAACCTCGATCAACAAGTTCACCAGTAGTCGCCGCCAAGGGGCATGCGAGCACTCTTCAATTTCCAGTCAATGAAGTGGGAGGCTGCCGGTAGAACCTTGATAGATGCTCTGAGCGTTTGCTCACCTCTACTCATCCTGTTGTTGCCGTGAATTTCATCTCCAGCTCGCGCATGCGTTCAACCGCAATGGGAAAGCATTTCGGTCTTTTCGAGCAGATTGAAAAGCCGCTGCAACAGGGCCTAGCCTGCATAGACTCGTGTCTACCGCATACTATACTGCATTGAGCAGATCAAGAACATATGGAGGGTTCGTAGATCTTGGCGCCTTGTAAGGATCGATGTCGCAATTTTCCCATGTTGGGGTCGTGGATTGCAGTTGCTCGGACACTTGACGGGCATCATGCCATTGAATGTTGAGAGCTCTGGTAAGCGGACTTCAAAAGGGCATGCAATGCTGCATCTTCGAACCTAGGAGGGTATACAGCGACGTCAGCATGCTGCTAGTCACGCCTCGTTTCCAACTTTCAACGCTGCTGGCGAGGATTCCCACGTCTGTGGTGTGAAATGTGAGTGCATCGCCTTCAAGGCTTCATTCAACCCATTGCCCTGGTCAACGGCCCCGGTGTTGGCAGATGATCCATGTCAAGTTCCACTCGCAAGAGTCAAGACCGCATCTCGTGAAATGCCCGAGAATTTTTTCATACTTACATTCTGCAAGCAGGCCTTTGTGGCCGACTATAACCGCTTTCGAGCCTTCGTAGACGGATGCAAGCTGAAAGAGGTCGCCGAGATGCGTACAATTTTTCGATCGCCTACAGCAACGAGCTGCAGCAGCGCAGTTAGGTTCGTTCCCTTTCATCCGCCGGCCGGAGGAGGCCGTCACAGAATTTGTTAATTAGATGCTTTTCGACAGGCAAAACTTGAGAGATCGTCTCTATCCGGTCTGAACCGCCAGCGCCCTTTGGTGGCTGCAGTGAGGATGATGAGAACGGCCACGGCGCTCTGAGTAAGACTGTCAGACTTGCAAATACCCACACTGCGTGAAGATCAACCGTCTTCTCCATCTTCGAGAAGCATTCCCCATCATTGCGCCGGAGCAAAGATCAGCATGCCCCGCCGCGCGGGGCCTTTCGCAGACGGAGGCCAGCGCCAGCTCGCATCATCGAGCATGACACTGTTGCCGGTGCCGTCTGATCGGACGGCCCGAATGAACACGAACTTGGAGGTGCTGTGAAGTGAAAGACTAGCGGATCATTCAAGACGAGCCATATGGTGTCGAATCTATCAAAGGTCGGTTGAAGAAACACCTTCATCGCCAAGGTCAGTTTGCCACGGAATGTGCTCCACGGGAACGCCGCCGCGGGCAAGTGCCAATGGAGGCCCAATTGGAGGGGTTGACTGCAGATAGCGACAGAATAAGATGTGCGAACTGAGCTGAATCATCCACCCAGAGCATCGATGCATGTTGGAGCTATTTTGTCTCAAGTTCTTCCACTATCCTCTAGGACAGTCAGCCTTCGTGACTTGCCCGTTATCAACGCCCTGGTTGCACCTTCCCTTGTCATCATCATCACCATCAACTTCATTTTCCGAGGTTGTCTCCATTTGCCGTCCCATCACTGATTATTTTAAAGACCCCAAGTAAAGACACAAGCAAACATATCCTGAATGAGATTGGACATATCCTGATCCATCTGCTTCCGGAGCAAGACCACAACCTGTCCCATTTGCGTTCTTCTTCAGCAGTGTAATACAGAAAGAAAGATACTTTTTACCACACTCACAATGACCCCCTCTGCTACTTCCACCGGCACCATTGAGCAGCAGCAGCAGCCCACGCTCAAGCTCAGAGCTGACGCTCCAGAGCCGCAGCACGATCAGAGCATCTTCCCAGAGGGCACTGCCCTCGCTGACCTGAGCCGTGGACCCAACCCTCTACGAGGTGAGTTGCGAGAAACCCAACAGGCGGATGCCCGCTCACGGTCAAGGCATCCCCACGTTCGACAACCATGACGAGCACCGTAGGCACATTGCGCTGCACATGGCCGCCGTCTTCCGCAACTGGGCGCGTGTCGGCTTCACAGAGGGCATCTCTGGTCACATCAGCGTGAAGGACCCCGAGTACGACAACCTGATCTGGATGAACCCCATCGGCAAGCACTTTGCCCTTCTCAACGCCGGTGACATGATCTGCCTCGACATCAACACTGGTAAGATTGTCGGCGGTAACAGGGTAAGCTTTGCCAGAATTGAGAAGCACCAGAAGCCGATGAGCTGACTTGACTCTGGCAGACACGGCCTTGCAACAACCCGGGCTTCTTCATTCACTCTGAGATTCACAAGGCCCGCCACGACATCAAATCCATCTGCCACGCCCATAGCATCGCGGGCCGCGCATGGTGCGCCTTTGGCAAGCCCCTTGACATGATCCAGCAGGACATTTGCGACGTCTACGGCACCCTCGCCGTGGACAATCAGTATGGCGGCATCGTCACTGCCGAGCAAGAGGGCCAGAACATCGCCAAGGCTCTCGGCCCCAAGGGCAAGGCCGCGCTGCTCATGAACCACGGTCTCGTCACCGTCGGCCACACCGTCGACGAGGCGAGTTTCCTGTTCGGCCTCGTGGACAGGAGCTGCGAGATTCAGCTCAAGGTCGAGGCGGCCTGTGGCGGCAACCCGGAGCTCAAGAAGCAGATCATCAGCCATGAGCTTGCGGAGGCGAATGCCAAGATGGCGGGAGAGAAGCACTGGCTGTATGAGGAGGGCCAGCCCGACATTGGCCTCGAAATTGAGCTTGGAGGAGACAAGATTATGAGTGGGATGGAGAACATCAAGATCTGGCCAGAGTACCTGCCATAAAAGGGGGTGATGATCTGCATTTTATTTACAAAGGCGATGATGAGCGTTGTTTGATAGTGCGTGTATATACAGAAGCTGAATTACGAGACATGAGGCGTGCACAACAAACACTATTGCAGAGCCGTCTACGCTGGACGTGGTGGTCTGGCTTCCGTAAGACTTGCTCGCTAGGTCGCAGTCCAATTCTCACCAGTCTTTTAGGCCTAATCTGAAGCTTTTTTGATTCGACATGCCAGTTGCAGTTCCAGAACATGGCAGTGACCTCGCTCTGGGCTGGTTGGGGCGTGAGCGGCAACGTCAGATTTTCCGAAGACAAGAACCGCGGAGCAATCTGTTTCGCAAAGTAAAGCCCGCCGAGTATCACTGGCTTATTTGAGCGGGTTACGTCAAGATGTCAGATCGACTTGCAACGTATTGCAGAGACTGGCTGTCATATCCGCCGCTGGAGAGTAGTGATAGTTGCCTTGGCCTGTGCTGCTGCGTTGAGCAAATACTTGGCTAGAGATGCGTAGCGGCAAGCGTGAATGAATCAAGGAAACCTTGCAATCACCAGATCACGCAACCATCGCAAGTATGAAGTAGTCCTTCTGGGGAAGAAGTCACACATAATGAGGATGATCTGGTTGAGCCGAGTCCTCCACGCGGGGCAGGCGAGAAGACACAAGGGAGAATGATGATCTCAAGCTCGTGGCTTTACTCCGACTTCTGAAGCCCAATTGTGATCATTCGATCAAAAACTCTGTCAAGTTCCGCGACGTGATCTGGAGGATACATCATCTCAACTTCACAGAGAGGTGCGAGACCATAGCGATGTCGCCAGCCGACGAAGCTGGGCTTGGGATGATCGAACCGATACGCAGTTGTAATAGCGTATTAGAGATCGTTTGAGCTGATCAGGAATTCAGGACTGTGAGAAGGAAAACCAGAGAGTGTTCGATGTCATGAAGCGCCCGCGCATTCAGCGGGCAATACGCGACCGGAAGCCGGATCACGTGATCGCAAGTCGGGCCTGCGCGCCATGAACTTTTCGGTCGAAGAACGACTGGACGCGAACCTCTCCACGAGTTTAAGCCACGCCCTTTAAAGCTCACAAGTACGACGCATTTTCTCTCCCAGGCCAACAGAGATGCTTATTCTTGAGGAGCAGCGTTACATCCATGAGGATCTCGAGCGTTTAGAGCAAGGAATTGCCGACCGCATCCATGATGACCCTAAACATGTGAGTATCCTGGTCTCGCCGCTCGCGCGATCAATGCATGCTAAGACTATCCAGATCCGCGACCGACTGAATCGCGACCACGAGGTCTCTCAACTACTCGATCAGATCCAAAATCAGTCCAGCAACCTCCTAGACATCTACAGAGATACGACAGGCGCGCGCGCATCCGAGATTCAGCAAATCGGCTCAGGCGATCCGTTCGGGGAGTTCTACAAACAGCTCAAAGACGTACGAGACCATCATGCGCGGTATCCGAACGAACAGGCCGAGAACTCGGAGCAGCGATACAAAGTGCGACGGGCTGGGGAAGGGGAGCTCGTACCATCAATCGTTGACTCGTTATTCTCGGGCGAGGAGGCATACGGGCGATTCTTCGACTTGACAATGAACCACGAACAGTTCCTCAACCTTCCGAATGTTAGGCGGCTGACATATCTGCAATATCTGGAGGTGTTCGACAACTTCACGCCGGGCTATGGCGGTGTCAAGAAGGCAGACAAGCTTACGGATCAGTACTTCAAGTACATTGGTGAACTAGCAAGCTATCTCGAATCCTTCATGCAGCGCACGCGGCCTTTGGAAAACGTGGACAAGGTCATGGAGACGTTCGGACAGGAATTCGAAGCAGCGTGGGAGAAGGATGAAGTTGAAGGTTGGCAGTCAGAGAAACCAACAGGGGGCGACACAGCGAAGGACCTGAGCACAGCTGAAGCAGTGTGGTGCGCCGACTGCGAGAAAGAGTTCAAGAACGAAAACGTCTACAAGAACCACCTGACAGGACGGAAACATATCAAGGCTGCTGAGCAACGGAAGCAAAGGTCAGCGGATGCGGACGGTGCCGCCAACGGTACCGCTGGTCCTAGAACTTCGGCTGCGAGGTTGAAAGAGAAGGCTGTGGCTGAGCGGGAACAGCGAGTCAAGCGCCTGGCCGGTGCCATGAGCACAGAGCGAGGTGATACCAGGGTCAACGTGGAACGAAAACAGGGCATGACGGAACGAGAACGCCAACAAGAGCTTGAGAATCTCTTGAACGCGTCGGAGGAACCGCAGGAACAGCCTCGGGACGGCGAAGAGGACGCTGAGGATGGTGAGGAGAAGATTTACAACCCGCTCAAGCTACCACTAGCCTGGGATGGCAAGCCGATTCCCTTCTGGTTGTATCGACTGCACGGTCTTGGTGTCGAGTTTCCGTGCGAGGTCTGTGGTAACTTCGTGTACATGGGTCGCCGCGCGTTCGACAAGCATTTCAATGAGGCTCGCCACGTGTACGGCCTGAAGTGCCTGGGGATCACCAACGTCAACCTCTTCCGCGACATTACGAGGATTGATGAGGCTTTGAAGCTTTGGGAGAAGATCCAGCGTGAGAAGAAGAGGACAAAGGTTGATGAGGGAAGTGTTGTACAAATGGAGGATGCGGAGGGTAACGTGATGCCCGAGAAGGTGTACTATGATCTGCAGAAGCAGGGACTTTTGTAACATGTCTAAATACAGAATTTGGCGGTGGTAGATCTCTGAGAGGGAGTATATCAACCGGGATTTGGCTCCCCAATAGTACCAATTGGTTCATTTCTACCTACCATCAACTCTGTGAAATACCGGCGACAATAAGGTGCGCCGCGTCGCGTTTTGAGCTTAGTCATCGTAAATGTCCTGCACTCAAAGCCAAAACAAACAGCCCACCACGCCGCACTCCATCCCGCATCCAACAATGTTTTCACATGGGTGGCACTGTGATGACCTCCGTCCTTCCTAAGCCGATACCTGCTCTGTACACTGTCTATGTGCTTCGCTCGACCGTCCGCCATGCATCGCTCTACATCGGCTCAACGCCAAACCCACCGCGGCGTCTGAAGCAACACAATGGTGAGGCCAAGGGTGGTGCTGCCCGTACGAGTCGAGACAAGTTGAGACCATGGGAAATGATTGCAATCGTCTCTGGATTCCCCAGTTCCACCGCGGCACTGAAGTTTGAGTGAGTAGTAGGCTGCGCGTACGCTACATGCTTGATAGTCGATTAATGAGCGTAGATGGGCCTTGACAAATCCGCACCTGTCACTCCACATACCCGATGAATCTCGCATGGTTGTATCTTCCCAGAAGAAGAGGAATGGCCGGCCTCGCCGGCCACCTCACAACCTGAAATCGATCTTCTCCAACGTCTTCATCCTTACCAGCGTGCCGAGCTTCTTACGATGGCCGCTCAATATACACTTCTTCTCACGTGATGCCAAAAATGCTTGGGACAATTGGCTCCGCCATTCGAACAAAGAGGTCAGAAGCGGCCTGCGGATTTTTGAAGATTACAGCACTGGCGAGGATGGCACAATACGCGGTGTGGATGCCTTGCCCTTGGACTACGCTGCCCTGAAGCCACACGCGTCGAAGGCACAAGAGGTGGTGAACTTTGAGCGTCACGGGGACTGTGTGCACTGTGACGAGCCGTTGGCGCCAGATAAGGGGCTGTTACCAATCTGCCCTAACGAGAACTGCGAGGCGATGGGCCATCTGGATTGCTGGGGGAAAAATGCCAAGGAGGTCGCTGCAGATGGAAACGTCCTGCCATCCTCGTGCACTTGCCCCTCGTGTGGTGGGGAAATACGATGGATTGATCTGGTCAAAGAGCTCAGCTTGAGGCTCAGAGGACCCAAGGACGTCGAAAAGCTCCTCGAAACAAAGAAGCGTAGGAAGAAAGCAGTACCTGTGGTAGATGAACTTGAATGAATGCCGGTCTAGAAACGGAACTAGCTACCCTACAAGTCGCACAATCGATCTTACTGCCTGCTTCCGACGCGTTTATCGCGAGTAGGTATCCTCAAGGGTTGTGTCTAAATACTCGCAATTTTTTCTTTATCAGTAAATTTGTTGAACTACTATCATGCAAGAGGTTTCTATTCCCCGAGAGAACGCTTGTGTCTCCGCACGTACGCATTGCGGTTGCCCTGCAACCCATTTGAGCACGACTTGTTGCGTACCAGAGAATCTATGACTCGTACCAGTCTTCTCACGGTGATGGATACAAAAGACTCTCATCGGAGAGTACAACCTTGTCTTACGTGCATATTGATATCTGGTGCACGTGCCTTGACAATCGACGACTGGAATTGGTGGGCATGTCGGATGAGGTCTGAAAGCGGTCGGGAGTCGTCGCTAGTGGATCCCTAAGGCTTGCAGGAGCGCCGGGGCTTACTCCGCCAAATATCAGAGACAATCTGCGAGGGTTGCCTCATACCCGAAGAGTAGTAGATTTGAACGTCTTGAGGTCGGCGGGAAAAATATTCTGAAGGAAATGAGCCACGAGGCTGCATTGTTCAGGTAGGCTTTCCTGGCTTTATTCCCGCCAGCGAATATTGGCAAAAAGAAGTGTTTCCGGGATCGTCCACCGAGCTTCCCGCTGGAATCGGGGCAGCCTAAGTACGGGTACATATTTGCCCCCCAAACATTGGCCTAATCCGAAGTACAGCTACATGTGTGCATCGTGACTAAATTCTAACGGCAAGTGCACCTCACCCACACCTGCACTCTGGCCCGGCCGAACGCCCACTTGCACGCTCCTGTCCCCCAAATTCAGGCTGCGATCGTTCCCTCACTCGGGACATCTACATCTGCATTTCCTCCCTCTTTTCACCCATGCTCTCCCCGTCCAACGACAAGCTGGCGGTCCCGATTCAAAAACTGCTGTCACCACATCGACTCCTTCACGGCATAGCCTTTAACTTTTGCATCGCAGGGAAGGAGCCAGCCATTTAACCGTGCATCGGACTACTCCATTCGTGGTCTCGTGTTAGTGCTCTTCGATCAAACCGCGCGTGGTGATAATCGACCAATCGACCACTTGCCACACGCGTGTCTCTTGCTACCGACCCGAAGGCGCAAGTCATAAGACGACACAATCGGCGAGACGCAAAGGCAACTCTCGAAACGTATACGATATTCGACGCCCGCGTCAAGAATTCCAGGCTGAGATGCGATCACCGCAGCGACGATAGAACTGCCATAAAAGCATGAGCTGCGGCTCGCCGATCGACTCAACAACATTCATATCTTGATAGCCTTGGTCCTTTCGCCCGCATTCACCAACATAGGGCGACAGGGCTCCACCGGAAATCGACATGGTTTCAGCACCAGCTGCCAGCAATGCCGCCGTTGCGTCCACAATGAGTGCGAGGAGTTCTCCAGCAAGCAACACGCCCTCGCGGATGGGCGGCACGACGCGCTCAAAGGATAAAATCAGTGCCAATGGATACCATCCCACGAATCCCCAAAAGCCATTGAGCGCGCTCGTCAGCCCACCTCTCGACCTTACCTCGGTGGAGAGAAGAGGCCAGCCTAATGCTGCCCGCGAGCCCTTGAAACCGAAGAACAGACCATTTGGCATAAAAGAAGCACCATCGTACACGCCAACGGAAGAGGAATGGCGCGACCCTTTGACATACATTAAGAAGATTGCCCCGGAAGCTTCGAAATACGGCATTTGCAAGGTCATACCACCTGACTCTTGGAACCCCGATTTTGCGATAGATACCGAGGTTTGTGGACAACATCTTACATACGTTGCTCACGCTGACTTGGGTACAGAGATTCCATTTTCGTACAAGAAAACAAGAGCTGAATTCGGTAGAAGGGAGTAAGTTTCCGCCTTCAGCATGTGATGGCCTCCGCTAAAGATTGCAGGCACGAGAGCAAACCTCACCTATCTTGATGGGCTGTCAAAGTACCACAAGCAGCATGGCAACACCAACCTGCACAGGCTGCCCTACGTGGACAAAAAGCCACTCGATCTTTACAAACTGAAGAAAGCCGTCGAGTCCCGAGGCGGCTTTGAGAACGTTTGCAAGCTGAAGAAATGGGCTGAGATTGGGCGAGATCTCGGCTACAGTGGCAAGATCATGTCTTCGCTTTCGACATCCTTGAAGAACTCGTACCAAAAATGGCTGTGCCCTTATGAAGACTATCTCCGACTCGCAAAACCTGGCGTACATCAGCAGCTGGAAGCTGAGTACGGAGGTCCATTGACGCCGAGTCCTGCCGTCACACCCTCTCAAAGATCTTTGGCTGACACGCCAGTGAGGATGGCGGTCGACTCACCAGCACGCCAGGCTACGGATGCCTTGCAAGCTGGACTGAATGGACTCAAAAAGGAAGAATCACAGGACACACCAATGGTTGATGCCCCACCTGCACCAGTCCTTCGGGCCCCTTCGAGTGGTTTCACCGCCGTCAACTCTGGCTTCACCAGCGTCAATCGGCCGAGCACAGCCGAGCAGCACGCAGCCACACCCGAGAAGCAGAATGGCAGTCCTGTGCCAGCCGGCAAAGCCACACCAGGCGTGGCAACCGCTGGTCTCGACTCGCCAGCCACCTTGCTGAAGCGTCAACTAGGTAGTGGCGAGGGCACACCCGATATCGCAACAGCGGCTGGAGAGGACGAAAATGATGGCAGTGACAGCTGCAACCGACGTAGCAAGCGCTTGAAAAAGGATGTGGCTCCCACTGTTGCAGGCTCATACATGTCACAATTCCGTCCTTCGGTGCCAAAAGTACCACGCGACGACGACGCGGGTCACACCGACGAGAAGTGTGCAAATTGTGGGCGCAGCGATGACACCTCACAGCTGCTCTTGTGCGATTCCTGCGATGGCGCTTATCATAGCCAATGTCTGGACCCCCCTCTGAAACGGAAACCTGACGCTGAATGGAACTGCGCTCGTTGCCTTGTCGGCGACGGGCAATTTGGCTTCGAAGAGGGAGGTCTGTATTCGCTTCGCCAATTCCAGCAGAAAGCAAATGATTTCAAGCAAGGGTACTTCGAGAACAAGATGCCTTTCGACCACGCTCTGAATTGTCATCGACCGGTTACAGAAGAAGACGTCGAGACAGAGTTTTGGCGACTTGTCACCGATCTCGAAGAGACTACTGAGGTTGAGTACGGTGCAGACATTCATTGCACGACTCACGGCTCCGGTTTCCCGACGTTGGAGAAACATCCAACAAACCCCCATTCCGCTGATACCTGGAACCTCAATGTTCTGCCGTTTCACCCCGAAAGTCTGTTCCGGCACATCAAGACAGACATTTCAGGCATGACCGTACCTTGGGTATACGTTGGCATGATCTTTTCGACCTTTTGCTGGCACAATGAGGACCACTACGCTTACTCGGCCAACTATCAGCACTTTGGCGCCACGAAGACTTGGTATGGGATACCCGGAGAAGACGCCGAGAAGTTTGAGACCGCCATGAGGAATACAGTGCCTGAACTGTTCGAGACGCAGCCGGATCTCCTGTTCCAACTGGTAACTTTGCTGACACCCGAACAACTCAAGAAGGCGGATGTGAATGTGTACGCCATCGATCAACGCGCTGGCCAGTTTGTCATCACCTTTCCACAAGCATACCACGCAGGATTCAATCATGGGTTCAACTTTAATGAGGCAGTCAACTTCGCACCAAGTGATTGGGAACCATACGGCCTAGCGGGCGTTGAACGACTCCAGAACTTTCGCCGACAGCCGTGCTTTTCGCACGACGAGCTACTCTGGACAGCTGCTGAAGGTACCGCCTCCTCAGGACTGACAATACAAACAGCCAAATGGCTAGCGCCTGCGCTTGATCGCGTCGTCCAGCGCGAGATTACACAGCGAGAGGACTTCATCAAGAAGCACTCCGAGGCGGCAGCCCACAAGTGCTCACACTTCAGCGATAGCACCGAGAGTGCCGAGAACTGTCCCCTGCCCTTAACAGTATCGGACGACGATGTTCAGGATGAGGAGGAGCAGTGTTGTGCCCAATGCAAAGCATTCGCCTTCTTCTCGCGGTTCAAATGTGCCCAGACAGGCAAGGTTCTTTGCATTTTGCATGCCGGATGGACACAATGCTGCGAGCAATCGGAAACTGAGAGGTTCACCGGTGATGGCCACAGCCTGATCTATCGGAAGACCGATACGACGCTGCGAGAAGTCTCTGAACGAGTGGCCGAGAAGGCACGAGTGCCTGATGTCTGGGAGCAGAAGTATAACGCTCTGCTTGACGAAGAAGCTCGGCCGTCTCTAAAGTCGCTACGTACCCTTCTGAACGAAGGCGAGCGCATTGCATATGATATCGATGCAATTCCTACCCTCAAAGAGTTCGTCGACCGCTGCAATGATTGGGTTGAAGAGGCAACCACTTACCTTGTGCGGAAGCAGCAGAACCGCCGAAAAAGCGAAAAGGCCTCTCAAGGCAGCAGACGCAAGTCAACGGGTGCTGCGGCCCAGGACGTTAAAGAATCGCGAAGCGTGTCAAATATATTCCGGCTGTTAAGGGAAGCTGAGCACATTGGCTTTGACTGTCCCGAGATCGGCCAACTCCAGGAGCGATCGGCCGCTATCAAGGCGTACCAAGAACATGCGAGCCGAGCTTTGGCGAACAAGAACGCCATCTCGATCGACACGTGCACAGAACTACTTGAGGAAGGCCGCAGTTTCAACGTGGATATCCCCCAAGTGGATCGCCTCAGCCGAGTGCTGGAGCAGATTCAATGGGATGAGAGGGCTGCCTCAAGTCGCAAGGTGCTCATGAGCTTGCAAGAAGTGAAGGACCTCATCTCGGACGCCGAGCGCTTGGAGGTGCCTGCATATAATGACCACTTACAATACTGGTGCGAACAGTTGCGATCTGGAATGGTTTGGGAGGCCAAGGCTGTCGAGCTCATTTCAGCAGAGTTCATCCACTTTCCCCAGCTGGAAGCTTTCGCAGCTCAAAGGCAGGCCAATGCTCTTCCCGTGTCGGCCGGAACATTGCGCGCTATCGACCGTATCCTGTCCAAGCAGCGGGAGGCCCATCGACAAGCCTTGGACACTCTCGAGCGGTCGAAGAGGGAAAACCCCGCCGAGAGACCAAAATACGCTGAAGTCATTGAGATGATGAAAGAATTCGAGGAGCTTGCCGCGAAGCCCAATGGCACGATCGAAATAGAGAATGAGCGCAAGCGACACGAGGACTGGATGCGCAAGGGCAAGAAACTTTTCGGCAAGTCGAATGCCCCACTGCACATCCTGAAGAGTCACCTGGAGTATGTGTTGGAGCGCAACAAGGATTGCTTCGACCTGTACTACGATACGCCTCGAAATCCTGGAGAACCCGTGTCTCGCGAGGCGAGCCCAGATGGCGGCACCAGCCGTTCAAGACAGGTTTTCTGTATCTGTCGCAGACCCGAGGCCGGCATGATGATAGAGTGCGAGCTGTGCCACGAATGGCAAGTTTGTGCTGTAGCGATCCCCAAATGCTGTGCACTAACAATTTATAGGTACCATTACAAGTGTCTTAAGATTGCGCGTGGTAAAGTCAAGGAGGATGACAAATACACGTGTCCTATTTGCGACTGGCGCATGAAGATTCCCCGAGATGCCTCGAGGCCCAAGTTGGAAGACTTACATGCGTTGGTGGACGAAATAGCGGGCTTGCCCTTCCAACCCGAGGAAGAGGAGATTCTACGTCAAATCATTGATAACGCACAGCATTTCAGGGACCACATTGCGCGCCACTGCAATCCAATGCTGTCCACCGAGGCCGAGGTCGAGATACAGAGGTTCTACCTGCGGAAAATCGAAGGCGCAGAAGTTCTTCTGTCGTATGAGACGAACCTGTTTCGCCAAGAGCTGCACAAATGGTGCCCGGTGGCTCCGGAGGCACCTCCGATACTCGAGGTCTCGCTCTCCACGCGGAAGCCTCGACCAACAAAGCTGCAGAAGATGTTGGCCGAGTACGGGGTTGATAATCCAGACGATCTACCTGAGCATGCCAAGGGCAAGGCTAACAGCCTACGTCGCAAGGCTGCCAACGCTGAGGCTGCCGCTGCAGCGGCCGCCAGTCAAGCAGGTGGTTCTGCGCCAACAGGACAGGGTCAGCATTCGCTTGGGGGAGCTGGATTCTTCCCTCACACCTCGCATCCGAGTGTGTCTGGTATTACTGCACCCTCACATCCGTCAACATCACAAGCCGAGACGAGCATTTTCCACCCGGGCGACCCGATGGACATTGATGGAGGGGTACATCCTGCACTCCTTGGCGCTGGAGGTCCCCGTCTGCATGTTGCCGACACGCCAAAATCCCTCGAAGAGCGATTGCTACAAGGCGAGGTTGATGACGTTGAACTGCAGACCGAAGAGGGGAAGAGTAAGGCTCTCGAGATCCTCAGCCGGACCGATGAGGGAAGACGCGAAGCCGAGCGCATCTGGGGTTCTGATGTTTGGGGGACACCGCATCGATCCATCAGCGACCAAGGCCGATCTATGACCCCCGGAGACATTGATCCGATGATGAAGCACGATGACGGGAACGTCGATCAAATGTTTAAGGAGATGACGAACCAGGATGACGACGACGACCAGCAGAAGAAGCGAGATGCCGTTGCGGACAGCCATAATGTGACGGCCGAGTCACTCGAAAAAGAGCGCAACGGACTTGACGCTATGTTAGATATGGATTAGGACTTGGGCGGGCGTTGCTAGAATATTTGCGGGCATATCGGGACACACTGGGCGGCGCAACTGGTCAGAGACACAGACGAATCTGAGGCGTTTGGTCATGTGGGCAAGGACAATGTGTATGAGTACGGTGTTCTGATACATAGTCCAGGCGAATGCGTGGCCTGCTTTGTCCCTCTCAACGATCAGTAATTCTCTGATATAAATGTATTCGATTTACAGCTGCCGTCCCTCTTTGGTATGTTGAGCCCAGAGGCAATGCATCTATGATATGACAAGACCGCTTAGATATAATGTTAAAAAGTCATCCGCCCGGAACCCATATGTTGAAGAGCCCTCCCGCATGTTGAAAAAGATGCGGTGCAGTACGTGCCAGGCCAATACAATCCCATAACGCCGTGAAAATGCAAGACTGGGTCAGACAGTCATCGCTCATAGTCGTCTACCACCGCTCACGCCGATCAGGCTCAGGAACTCGTTTCTTGTCTTGCTCTTCTTCTCAAAGGCGCCCAGCACGCAGGAGGTGATGGTCGACGTGCCGGTCTTCTCGACACCTCGCATGACCATACATTGATGCGACGCTTCCATGACGACGGCGACGCCCTGGGGCCGACAAATCTCCATGATCGCATTGGCGACCTCTTTGGTCAGGCGCTCCTGGACTTGCAGGCGGCGGGCGAACATCTCTGCTATCCGGGGAAGTTTGGAGAGCCCAATGACCGTCTTGGAGGGGATGTACCCAATGTGCATCTTGCCGAAGAAGGGCACCAGGTGGTGCTCGCACAGCGAGTGGAGCTCGATATCCTTCACGATGACCATTTCGTTGTGGCCCTCGTTGAAGAGGGCGTTGTTGACGATATCCTGGACATTCTCCTGGTATCCCTTGGTGAAGAAGAGCATGGCCTTGGCGTAGCGCTCGGGGGTGTCGAGGATGCCTTCGCGGTCGGGGTCCTCGCCTACGCATTCGAGAAGGGTGCGCACGGCGCCGCGCATGCGGTCGAGGCGGACGGCGGCTTGCTCTGGCGATTCCTCGAGACGCTCTCGGGTGCCAGCACCTGGTTGTGAGTGTCAGTACATGGCGTCGCAGAAAACGGATTTGTGGTGATCTTACTGGGCCGACTGAGGCCGTCGAAATCAATGACAGGCGTGGGCGACCTCGTCACCACGGTGCCGTTGACGGGGGCCTGGGCCTCTTTGCGTGCGGCTTTGGGAACCTTTCTCTTCTTGGGCGGGTGGAACTCGTCTCTGGGATCGCGGGCGGTGCGCGTTGTGCTTTCACGCCGGCGATCAAAGGCGCCAATGTGGTGCTCTCCGTTGGGAAGATCGTCATCTTGAATGGCTTGTTCGTTGTCCTTGCGCTTGCTCGAGGCCGAGCGTTTTGAGGATTTGCGTCGCTTGGACGAGGCGTCACTGGAGCTCGTACTAGGCGAGCGTTTCCTGTGGGGTACCGAGTCGGACATGGTCGCGACTCCTTGGGTAGAATTGGGGGGGGGGTTTGTAGTACTTAGATGCAGAAAGACAAAAAAGGAGACAGAGCCAATTGGCACAGGGACAAGAAGAGAACGGAAGGTTTGGGCTTGGAGAGCGGCTTTTGTCGGATTTGGTCCGTTCGCGGGGAACTATTCGTCTTACCAGCGACTCGTGAGGGACAAAAAACGGTTCTGCAGGACTCAGGCGATTCAGGGTTCTGGATCCACCCTCCCGGCGGATGGGTCCCGATAGTGCTGTGCTCACTGCTGCTGCAGTGCTGACAGCACCGTAGGCGAACAGTGCACGTCAGTTTCTTTTTCTCTTTCCTGGAACAGTCATAGAAAATCGAAAGAGATCAGAATTAATCTGACTGCTTTCTCGCGCCGCCTACGCATTTGTACTTGGCAGTCAACCCAAAGCATACTACTCTCTTTAGCTGTGACGATGTCCAGAAGCGGACTTTTCTTGGTTGCCTTATCTTATCGCGGGCAAAAGAACCTGACGTCAAATTGCAGAAGCCTCTCTGACTTTTAGCACCATATGCAGCACGTGTTTCGCGCGTGAAAACAGACTCACATGATTTAACAGATTGGTTGCTTTACTTGCCGTTGCTCATTGGGTGGACCTGAATGAACTACCCGGGACCTTTACCGAGTACGTACGGAGTACATGGAGTGAACTGAAGGACAATCCGCTTGGATCGTTTTAATGTGTCTGGAAAGTATCATAACGGAAAGGTTGTAGATGAGAAGTAATTGGGGATAAGCGAAATGTAGTCTAATCAATGGTTGTATGGCTCATTTAATTCTGGCAGTGATTCCTTGACTGCCCACATTCATCAAAATGTCTATTGGAGGCTGTAATTACTGCCGGCTTAGAAAAGTAACTAGTCTAGAGACCCAACTCCCACGGAAACTGGGCAAAAGACTCAACAATACTCTTTACTGGCAACTGAACAGATAGGTTCCGGCGTCGCCCTGTACTTCTTGATGAGGAACAATGGTTTCACAGCAATGGCGGAAGGGTGCGCGTAGCCCAGTCACGTGCCAGCGCATCTCCAACGCGACTGCGACCAACGCAGGAGGAGCACGTCCTTTCTGCATAACTTGATCACCAGCTCTATCCATTCTGCAATCGGGCAGCCAACGGCACGCATACGAAAAGCTATTCAAGTTATCCGCTACTGAGCTCCTCAAACTATCGCAATGGCCTCGCCGCCGAACCCGGGCTCGCCCTTGGCCATGTCGCCGCCGAACCCTGCACCGGCGCAGATCCCGAACAAGAAGCGTTCCTCGTCCACTCTCGATATCTCCACCAATGCCGCGAAACGTCGCAAACCCTCACAACCTGGCACGCCTGCTCATCCACTGCGCCAGACATCCTTCCCGCCACCCGAAGCTGTTGCCTCGCCCGCTGTTGGCGCACGCTCCCCCAGTGTGGATGCGGCATCCGTCGTGAGCGGAAGCCAAGTCAGCGCCAGCCAAGCGAATGGCAAGAAGAAACGAGGGCGGAAACCTAAGAGTGCGAAACCCGACGATCGAGAAGGCAGCGTTGCCGGCGATGGAAGCGTAGCGGGTGGCAGCAAGGCGCCCACATCCATGGCCAACGGCGCTGGGAAAGATGGCGAAGAGGAGGAAGAGGAAGACAAGCCCGAGATGGCGCTGGAGGACGTCGTTGCGAGGACACAGGAGCAGAAACAGGAGGAGGTACGACTAAGGGCGATGTTGGTGGAGAGCATGGACAAGGAACAGATGGCACGCTACGAAAATTGGCGTGCCAGTAAGCTTCAAGATTCGGTGGTGAAAAGGGTATGCTCTGTCGTAATACCCCACTAGGTCAAGCAGAGTGGCTAACAAGAGCAGGTGGTCAACGCGACAGTCTCGCAGTCCGTCCCCCCGACAGTCAGCATGGCGGTTCGATCCGTTACCAAACTCTTTGCCGGCGAGCTGGTCGAGCTGGCACGGCAAGTTCAAGCGGAGATGATCACAGCTGGCGAGGTACAATCCGAGGCGCCACGGCCGCCGTCCCTCACTGCGCTCCCCGAGGAGACGAACGAAGAGCTCGACCTCAGACGCGCACCGTTGCGCCCAGAGCATCTGCGCGAGGCATGGAGAAGATACAAACTTTCTGGAGAGAGTGGAGGGGTGGGCGTGCAACAGTTATGGCATGCGCAGCAGAACAGTGGAACGGAGCGCTTTAGTACCCGGACCGGGAAACGCATGTTCAGATAACCATCTTCTCATTCATTGATACAGCATCGCGAGGCGTCAGAGGTCATCAGCGCGGATTGCATTTCACATCTCTTTTTCCTACTATTTAGGGGCAAAGTATCAACTGCCAGAATTTGACGAGCAAATTTGAACTTACACTGGGCAACGTTTGGGACTGATACCTGATGACTAATAGGAACGGAAGGGCGATTGAGGCGCCATTTGCGAAGACGCCATGCCGTGACAACGACCTAATAACATGAAATCATTGAAAACCCAATTTTGGCGGGAGTACACGCCATCATGCCAACAAATTTAGACACTTCAAAGTCGTCGGCTATCCGCGTCAGGGACAATCAACGCCGCGCAAGGGAGCGGCACAAGGACTACGTCAAGGACCTTGAGCGTCGGGTGGCCGAGTATGAAAAGCACGGAGCACGGGCGACGCTTGAGATGCAAACGGCTGCCAGAGCTGTTGTGACGGAGAATGAGAGGCTGAGAATTCTTTTGGAGCGGAAAGGCGTCGAAAAGGAAGAGCTCAAAGCTTTCTTGAAGAGTTTCGACGACCACAGACCACCCATTCCGGCGACCCGGAGCGAGAACCACCATGTGCAGGGCTCTGTGCAGTGGGATCAGCCTGAGAGCCTTGAGCATCCGGCGCAAGGCTCTGGAGGCCCTGACGTTGGCAAGCTCGAAGTGCTGGCTGATGCGAGTGCGTGCTGCGGCGGTCTGACGACCTGTACGATGCCAACCACGCTCGATACGCATGCTTCGAGCACAGCAGCATCGCCGATGATGGCGCAGATTGACACGGCGACCTCGTCCCCACAGATGAGCGACATGCAGCTACAATCGTCGACAACCATGTCATGCGAGTCCGCGGCCAACATTATAGCTGAGATGCACGGCCATGGCGACAAGTATCTCACAAAGGCCTACCTCGGATGCGGCACGGAAGAGGACTGCACAGTCAGGAACACGACTTTGTTTCAATTTCTAGACCAACGGCACAGCTGAAATGTCGACTTCTCGAGAACCAGTTTACGGCTTCCATTGCCACCTCTTGCCCAGCCATCTCACCAGGTACACCAACCCGATGAGCACAGGTACCTCAATCAAAGGCCCAACCGTTGCAGCCAGCGCCTCCTCGCTGCCACTACCAAACGTGGCGACGGCGACTGCAATCGCCAGTTCAAAGTTGTTGCTCGCTGCGGTGAAGCTCTGTGTACACCCCAGCTTGTACCCGAATCCCAACCTCCTGCTGATCCACAGCGTGGCGAGGAAGATGACAGCAAAATACACAAGCAGGGGCGCCGATACGCGGACGACAGAGACGATCTGGCGAACGACGGCGCGACCCTGCGAGGCGAAGAGGATGATGATGGTGTACAGCAGCCCGATCAGGGACCAGGGGGACAGGAACTTGAGGAACACGTCCTGGTACCACTCTTTGCCGACCAAGCTGCGCAGGGCGAAGCGTGTGACGATGGCCGCGGCGAGGGGGATGCCGAGGAAGACGCCCACACTGGTGGCGACAACGGCGTAGGAGAGACCCCTGATGCTGGCGTCGTCATTGCCGCTGATGACACTGATGAAGAAGATGGACAGCGGCGCAAAAAGAACCATCTGCAGCACCGAGTTCACGGCGACCAGGATGGCACAGTACTCCGAGTCGCCGCCGGCGAGCTTGTTCCAAATCAGCACCATGGCGATGCATCGACCGAGACCAACGAGGATGAGGCCTGTTCGAAGGCTGGGCTCGTCGGGGAGGAAAGCCCACGCAAGACCGAGCTATGTACTTGTCAGCAATCGCCCGCGATGTCTTAATGGGGAGCCTTACCATGAGGAACGGGGCGACGATCCAGTTCATGAGCAGGCTGAAGAGCAGCTGCACCCACACAGCCCTTTCGCGGAAGATGTGGTGTAGAATCTCGTAGCGGACCTTGCAAAGAATGGGGTACATCATGACCAGAAGTCCAATGGCTAGCGATCTGTTGTTAGCAGAGTTGTTATGCTGGCACTGTTGATATGGAACGAACCTATGGGCACCGATACACCGACAAACTTGCCCTTCTCGAGGTTGGAAGTGGCGTTGGGTGCAAAGTTACCGATGAGGATCCCTATGGCCATGGCGAGGAAGATCCACAAGGCGAGGAAGCGGTCGAGCCAACCTAGAGCTTTGAATGTCGGCACATTCTGACCCTCAGCGTCGGGCGTTTCTGGTTCACGTGGTTGAGTCTCCTGCTTCTCGCTGTCGGGGATGGCCTGCGTGGGAGGCGTTGGCTGTTGCCCGAGGGTATTGGAGGTCCTGGAAGCAGACATCTTTGAGCGTCGGATGAGAGCAAGATTGGTCTAGTTGTTCCAGGCTGGAAGCAGTCGAGTGAGTGAGCTTTGGCGAGCACTTATACATGGTAGACAGCTGGAAAAATTAAGTGGATACAAAGGGTCTGAGAAACGAACCAATCACTGGTCGCCAGTGACGGAATTGTCGATAAGGCACGATAAGCTTCGCCTAGACCGGCATCGCAGTTTTCACATTCGTTTACACCTGCCAGCTCAGCGAGAATACCTCATCCCCAGACCTCGAGATACCCACTTCCAGACCCTCACCCTGGATACTCGTAGGGATCTTCTCGCCCTTCCTCTCCAAGACGATTTTAGACCCACTGTTATCAGCGAGCTTGTAGAACGCGCGACCGAACTTGCTGAAGAACCCCTCGAGCTTCTCCTGCGTCACGTCCGATTCCGCGATGATGCCCCTTTCCGTAGCATCCTCAAAGGCCCGTACTACGAGCTGCGTGGCATAGGGTTGTGTGAAGACCCCGGCAGGAGGCGCCTTGCCTTGGGCGCTCTTGGCGGCGAGCGGATGAGGCGCGCTGTCGGTGCCACTAATGCTGATGTCAGTCACTGCTAAGCTTGGAAAGTTCATGGTCAACTCACAAGAAGAACTTGCTGTCGCCACTCGTTGCCGCCTTGATGAGGGCGTCCCTATCCTGGGGCGTCTTGGGGATAGGCTTGCAAAAGGCATGAGGATCGACATTGCTCATGTCACCTGTGAGATAGAGGTGGTGCGCCGTGATCGTAGCTACGGATCGCCTCGTGTTAGTCACAGAGCGGGTGTTTTCATGTCACACATCGTACCTCCAACAGAAGGGCCACAGCTCTTGACAGCTTCAACAGCAGCGGCGGTCGAGCAGTGCTCAAGCACAATCCTAAGTTTAGGGAACTTATTGTGGATAGACTTGAGTGTGGGCAGGAAAGCCTCCTCGTGTGTGAGCCCGTCAGTCGGCGTGCCGACGACTTCGCCGTGCAGGTTAAGGACTAGATCATGCTCTTGCATAGCCTCGAAAATAGCATCGAACCCGTCGAGGGAGACGACGCCTGCGTCCGAGTTGGTCGTGACGCCTTTTGCATGTATGTCAGATCTTGGCACGGCTGCTGATGAAGAAGGGGTGATCTGACGAACCCTGTGGGTAGACCTTGATGCCTGCGACTCCAGCCTTGGCTGCGTTGGCAACAATTTCCGGGGTAAGGTCTGCATGAAACTCATCATTGTTAGCCTTCTTCCATGGGGTTGTGCCGGTTGCGATGGCTCACATAGAGTGACATGAGGTAGTTCACGTTCGGCTCGATGGCCTGGAGCTCCGACTTGTACTCGAGAGCACGCTCGACCGTTCGGATAGGAGGCTGCAAGTTGGGCTGTATTCCATTGGATCAATATGAGAGTCCCTAGTGGTGACTTCAAGTACGAACCATGACGAAGACGGTGTCAACTCCCCCACGCCTGATCATCGGGGTGACGAGCTTCATCATCTCACCCTGGCGCAGGTGGACGTGCATGTCCGCCGACGGCGGGAGCACAATCTTTTGTGTGGTTTTCAGCTGCATGTTGGCGGGACAATTGATACCGGGGAATTATGTTGTTTTGCTTGAATGCGCGGCGTAGAAGGTGGTTCACTTTGGCGAAGCATTTTGAGGGACCTCTTAGTGGGGAACAAGTCGGCTTCGGGGCTCGGGAGGGGTCCTTTACCCGGCTGTTGCCCCAGGGCCTTTCCAACGTATAAAGGAGCGAAAAAAGATGACAGGCGACAAGACACCCGACTTCTATACCTGAGATCGGATCAAATGGGCGCTCTTTGCCCGAATCGTGGCCCTCTTTCTGTCAGTTAAGCCAGTTGCTCTGCTGCAGTACTGGCCACGACAAGTACGCCTCGACACACTTGGGCATATCTCGTAGAGTCCACCCTATAGACTGTGATCATAGACAGTACGTCTTCTTGGAATGCGGCGCCTCAAGAAGGGAAGCCTACTTGGCCATTGCTAGTCCGATGCTGTTGCATGCCATTGTTGTCGCCCCCAGTCGACACCACAGGAGGGCATGCTTCAGCCCAGCGTGGTACTTCAAATGCTGCAGCGCATTCATGGAAAGCGTCTGGAGAGAGAAATGTGTCTCATCAAGACGACATGGATGCACCAACTTGGCATTACCTGTTTGTGTAGGCAGATCGCTGGGGAAGGCGCGCGAAGGCCACCTCACATGGAGTGAGTGGAAGGCACCACTCTTCACTTCAAGAGACAATCGCAATATCTGGCAGGACCGTCCAAGCGGTTGGAAGAACTGGGCATCTGAACTTGAGCGTCATGTTTTGCTCTCCTGGGACCAAGAAGATTGACCCATAACCTTACCCCGTCATCTCGCACAACAGCTTCTCAGACAAACAGCCACTATAGTATCTCGCAACAGTCTACTACCACCCCTATACAATCACTCAAACCCGACATATCGCGCTTTCAACCGCCGCCATGGAGTTCTCGACAATCCCATCAGCCGTAGTGCATCGAGTTTATGACCCCTTGGCTCGGGCCTACCGCCGAACTACTGTCCCCATGATTTGGATCATTCAGATTCTCACGGTCCTCCGCTGTGCCATGGCCTTCACGGCGTTTGGATTTTCTTTGCCCTTCTTGACACAGCTTCAAAGCGGCCACGCCCAAAAATGGCTGCTCGCCGTATGCATGGGAACTGTAGGTGACCCCGGATGGACAGCAGCGCGTCTTCCGACTGACAGGAATAGTACCTTTCCCTGGTAATGCTTGCCCTTGTTTGGAAGTTTGGCGACAGCGATTCCGCGGTACCAAGGAGAACCATAGTGTACGCGTCTGCAACGACGGCCAGCACGGTGTTCGCTACAGCCGCCTGGTGGTACATTGCCGCGGGCTATCCTGCCACTGACCATAAGAGCGAACGGACTGCCTTGGCATTTCTGTTTCTAAGTTTGTACGTGTCCTGTTGAGTGTGGCGCGTCTCGCGGCTGACTGAGATGTATCTACAGACTCTGCAGTGGCACGCAACTGCCCTTCCTCATTGCCTTGACTGTGCAAGGATCTCGTCACCTTGACAGGGTGGAAGCAAATGGCGTAGACACGCGCAAAGGAAGAGGACGGTAACGGTGTGTGATTATGGAGACTGGACGCATTCTGCAGGCTGGATTACACTTTGCCACGCCACGTTGTCGTCCTCGTGATGATCTAGCGTATGATTCAATTTTACAGCGTTGTCGTATGACTCGTGTCCACCTTTCTTCGATGAAAGCTGCCGATAACCGACTGGAACCATATTCGCGACCTGTCAGCACACATGTTCCATGATCCATGTTTGATAACGGCACTCTTGTGATTCATGGTGAAGCTATTGCAGCTCACACGATCATGAGGCTGCGGCAATCCAGCGACATTGGGGGTTCGACCGGAACTCGCTTAGAAGGCCGAGCCCCTTTCAACTTCTAAGCGAAGCTCAAGCTACTAACCTGGTACTAGTCGACATGGCGCCCCACGAATCCATTTGTTTGACGTTTCGCCCACCAAATGCCGCCAAGTCAAACAGAGCCTCACGCTTCCACCAATTTAGGATTGTGACTTTCCTAATAGCGCCTAGTGCACGGGTATCAAGACGCAAAGCGGCCCCGAGCGGGCTCAAAGAGGATCGTGTGTTTCAAGAGAAGCCCCTGTCGCATCCTGTCTGGGAAGATTCGAATCGGCCCGGAGAATTAAGAGTCTAGACGATGCGGCATATGAGAAATGACATCTTCAAGCAGATGGCCTTATCCTGGGTCTGATCTATGCTCTGTGACCATAGCGCGTACCAAGAGATTGGATCGTGCTTGTCAGGACCAGCAGAATGCGGAGCGTTTCGCTCGCCGCTTCCCTACGGAGGAGTGATGTTCCAAGCGCATATAAGCCAACAGCTTCCACGGCACGCTGAGTGTTGGAAGTCGTGCAGCACCACAGGTTCCTTTTCCATTCATCCACTCATTCATTCATTCATTCAGCCGTCTTGCTCAAAGCAAAGATGCTTTCACTCCGTTCCGTCTCGGCGCTGCTGGCCAGCGCACTCTACGTTTCGTCGGCCAATGCCCGCGGTTTCTACGCCCACTACATGGTGAGAGAGCCTTGCCGCATAGGCTAATCGAATGTGACGGTTAACAGACGGCAGGTTGGTGGCATTATTGAAGGCACTGACCACGCCGCTCGCGACATTGACGACGCCTCTGCGCTGGGTTTCGACGCCTTCGCGCTGAACATTGGCGCTCCCAACGCGGGCTGGGCCACGGGCGCCATCAAGCAGCTCTTCGACTATGCCGACCAGACGGACTTCAAGCTCTTCTTCAGCGTGGACTTTTACCAGGAGTCCAACATGGACGCCTACAGCAAACTGCTGCAGGACTATGTCGGGCGCCCATCCTACCTCCGCGCCGGCGACGACAATTACCCGGTGGTGAGCTCCTTCAGCATCGGCGATCACGACGCAGCGAGCTTCAGGAAATGGAAGTGGGAGAGTCTTGGTGACCAGATGTACCTGCTGCCCAACGCAGACAATGCGCCTGGATACAACAACCCCGGATCATGGTTCCAAGGCGACTGGGGTAACACTGTCGATGGCGTCTTTGGCTGGGAGACAGCCTGGCCATGGGGTGGCAACCAGCCGGAGAACGTGTCCAGTGGCTTCGATACTGAGGTCCTGAACGCTGCGCACAGACGAGGAAAGACGTACATGGCTCGTACGTATCCACATGTCTGGCGCGGGAACCAGTACTGACAACCTGAACAGCCCTGTCGCCTCTCCAGTTCAAGGCTTGCTGCGGCTCACAAAACTACCGCATCGGCGAGGTCAACCTGCCTCAGCGCATGGCTCAGCTGCTGACTCTGAGCCCCGACTTTGTCGAGTTCATCACCTGGGTAAGTTTTGCCTTGGTGGACCCCTGATCTCCTGTGCTTGAGCTAACGATGGCGAGAACGATGCTGGCGAGAGCCACTACATTGGCAACATCTGGTCTGAAAGCCAGGTCGACGAGGACATTAAGAAGTACGGCAACAATGAGGACTGGCCACACTTTGGTTGGCAGCCACTCATCGCGTCCTTCGGAAACGCCTACAAGCACGGCCATGGACCCGACGGCATGCGCCCGCAGAGCGACGACGAGGTGATTGGCGCCATGTGGTACCGCACGTTCCTCAGCTCGGGCAGCTGCAATGGGAAAAAGCCTAGCAACTGGAAGTCGGCTGTCGACGCAGTCAACTGGGCTCTCGTCGTGGACCAGGGCGTGACCGACCTCAAGGTCAGGGTCTCGAGCGGTGGCAAGGTCATCTCGGAGACCAAGCTGTCTCCTGGTCTCAACTATGCCGCTGCTCCTGGGATCCGCCAGGGCACGCAGAAGATCGAGGTCGTCAGGGGCAACAAGGTCGTCAAGGTCGCCAAGGGCGCGAAGAAGGTGACTGATGGAAGCGAGCACTGCTTCTACAACTTCCAGGTGGCCGGGCTGGAGTAACTCGAGACTGGAGTCCGTGTTACTGCTTGGATGGACTGTGAACTGTGGAGAGGACGCGGGTGGCCGGCGAAGCCCCCTCACTCGTGCCGGACCGACGTAAGGAGCTAATTGATTAGTGTCCCGTGAAACCTGCACAAACGCCAGCCAGGTCTGGCCGTAGCAGGGAAATGGGCGCGGAATGTACGTACATAAGTAATCGTGTCTCCAAGGACGTCCTGCTGAAGGTGACGCCACCATGTTGGCCTGCATATAAATTGGGAAGCCCAGCCAGTTGGCAGACTGAGTGCGATACACCACACAATAATAGACCCGGATCGTCGTTATGATGGAAAAGTATAATTTCCCGACAGATCCCGTCGCTGATGACGCAGCTATCGTCAAGGGCGAGACGTATCGTTTCACACTCATCAACGAGTCTGTGCTTCGGTATGAATGGGCCCATGATGGTGTCTTTGAGGATCGACCCTCGACATTTGCCATCAATCGACGGTTCACACCCACGCCAGAGCATAGAGTCGTCGACAAGGATGACCGGCTCGAGATCATCACAAGTAAATATCACCTGAGCTATGACAAGAAACGCTTCAGCACTCACGGCTTGACCGTCAGCTTCAATGGCAAGACGACGCTCTGGGGCGCGGACTGGCGCTTTGGCGAAGAGACAGACAAGAACCTGGGCGGCACCGCGAGGACGCTCGATGGCGTCAATGGACGCTGCGACATGGGCAAGGGCATCCTCTCGAGGGACGGCCACTGCGCCATTGACGACAGTGAGTCGATGCTGTTTGAGAAGAACGGCTTTGCCGGCCCCCGCAAAGAAGGCGACCGCGTGGACGGCTACCTCTTTATCTACGACCACGATTACAGAGGCGCCATGAAGTCATTCTATGCCATCTCCGGCCACCAGCCACTGTTGCCGCGATGGGCCCTGGGCAACTGGTGGAGTCGATACTATGCGTACACGGCACAAGAGTATCTCGCGCTGATGGACGACTTTGGCATACATAACGTTCCCTTGTCCGTCGCAGTCATCGACATGGACTGGCACCAGGTCGCTGGAGACCATGTGCCTCACGCCGGATGGACAGGCTACTCCTGGAACAAGGACCTGTTTCCAGACCCCGAGGGCTTTTGCGAGGCTCTGCACAGGAGACGGCTAAGGATCACCCTCAACGACCATCCTCATGCTGGCGTCCACTCCCACGAAGACTTGTACGAGGAGTTCGCGGCAGCCGTGGGCCACGACACGTCTGACAAGGCGCCTATTCTCTTCGACCCCGCGTCCGAGAAGTTCATGGACGCTTATCTGAATGTGCTGCACAGACGGGTCGAGGAGCAAGGCTGCGATTTTTGGTGGATCGACTGGCAACAGGGCCCTTACTCGCGCATCCCAGGCCTCGACCCCTTGTGGCTGCTTAATCACTTCCACTTCCTGGACAACAAGTACGCCCGTCCGGATACCCGCCCCATCATCTTCTCACGCTACGGCGGACCCGGCAGCCATCGGTACCCGGTAGGCTTCTCGGGGGACTCCATCGTCACATGGGAGTCACTCCAGTTCCAGCCCGAGTTCACGGCCACGGCATCCAACATTGGCTATGGCTGGTGGAGCCACGACATTGGCGGCCACATGGGTGGCTACCGCGATGACGAGCTCGAGACGCGATGGGTGCAGCTGGGTGTGTTCTCGCCTCTCATGAGGCTGCACTCCACACAGAGTCGCTGGGCTTCCAAGGAGCCATGGAACTACCAAGCGGAGCACGAAATGACCATGTGCGAAGTCATGCGCTTCCGTCATCGATTGGTGCCGTATCTCCACAGCATGAACAAGAACGCGGCGGCCAACGACGAGCCTCTGGTCCAGCCTCTGTATTGGGGGTACCCGTCTCGCGAGGAAGCCTATCAAAAGCCGAATGAGTACTTCTTTGGCTCAGAGCTGCTCGTTGCGCCAATCGTGCATCCTCGAAACAAGACGACGAAGCAGGCTGGCGTTGACGTTTGGGTGCCTCCCGGACGCTATGTAGACATTTTCAAGGGGCTGGTGTACGACGGCGATAGACAGATCAGGATGTATCGTCCCCTGGACAGCATCCCCGTGCTCGCTGCTGAGGGATCCGTCCTCGCTCTGGATGCGGAGCAGTCGCCCGAGAATGGCTGCCGCAATCCGTCCGTGCTGGAGGTCATCGTCGTAGTCGGCAAAGATGGCTTCTTCCACCTCTACGAGGACCCGGCCGACGACAACTTGGATGTGAAGCTGGAGCCGCCACAGAGGTCTCGCCGCACTCTCGTTGAGTACAAGCAAGACGCTGGCCGCGTCGACGTCACGAGCTCCGACAAGAGCTGGACCTTTCGCTTCCTAGGCGTGAGAGTGGCCCCCGAGTCCATCGCCGTGGAGAGGGGCGGTGCCAAGGTGGAGGGTGCCGAGTTCAGCGTCGACACGTCGAGCGTGCCGTCGCTGATTGTCCAGGTGCCCAACTCGGCCGGGGGCGACGCGACGGTGTCGGTGACGATTGGCCCGAACCCGCAGATGGGCATCGTGGATCACTCCAAGCGAATCGAGGAGCTCGTCATGGGGTATCAGATCGACTTTGCTGCCAAGGACAGGATCTTTGATGTCTGCAGCGGTTCTCACTCGGCTGCTGTCAAGGTCGCTGAGCTGACGAGCCTGGGGCTGGAGAAGGAGGTGACTGGTCCCATGATCGAGTTGCTGACAGCGGACAGTCGCACTTTGTAGATGTTAATTAGATATGAATACAATATGAGCGCGTTCTATACACCACTCACTTGTCTTCGTTCATTGAGGTGAAGATGGTCGTCGTACCTCTTATCGATAAGAGATTTTCCCCTGCGCGCCTCGAATCCCAGGCACGCTCGCAATTTGCGCCCCGTCTCGAACTTGGAAGCGACAGCGATACGTCTGCCGCAACACAACCTCGCCCTGCCATCCCACCATGGCTCCGATCGACCGGTGCATGGCCTCCGTGGCCAAGCTGTCTCTTGCGCCGACTGTTCGACCATCGATATCCTCGACTATCCCCCGGTTTCTGGCACCGTCACTCGTGCAGACCCGTCACGCGTCTGTTGTCAAAATCGGGCGCAAGAAGCAGGTGAAAAAGGCGAAACCGCTGTCAAAGGATTTCAAGAGGCACAAACTCGACAAGGCGGACTTTCCCCAGTTCACACTATGCGAGGCATTGAGGTATGTGGGAGACCAAGGCCATGGGGAACAGGAGGACTAACGGGCATGACAGGATCCTCCGCGCCTATGAGGTCGGCAAGCCTCCTGGCGCCGTCAAATACGAGATGCACGTCCACCTCAAGACGGCCCGCAACGGTCCCGTCATCAAATCCTCGATCCGCCTCCCGAACCCGGTGCAGAGTGACTGGCAGATTGCCGTCGTCTGCCCCGAGGGCAGCGACATTGCCAACGCCGCCGTCGCGGCCGGCGCCAAGCTCGTCGGCGAGGAGACCCTCTTTCAGGCGATCCGCGACGGCAACATTACGTTCGACCGCCTCATCTGCCACGAGCTGAGCGAGAAGAAGCTGCAGAAGGCGCAGCTGGGCAAGATCCTGGGGCCCAAGGGGCTGATGCCCAGCGCCCGGATGAAGACCGTCGTCAAGGACGTCGCCAAGGCCATCCGTGACAGCGCCGGCTCCTCGGACTACAGGGAGCGCGAGGGGGCCGTCCGGATGGCGATTGGCCAGCTGGCACACTCGCCCGAGCAGCTCAAGGCGAACATTGAGGCGGTCATGAAGAAGCTGAGGGCGCAGTGCGCGGAGATCTCCGAGGAGAACCCCAAGGAGGTGCACGAGGTCATTCTGAGCACGACCAACGGGCCGGGCATCAGCTTGAACGGCAAGTTCAGGAACTTGACGGAGGAGATCACGCCGCAGCAGCTGTCCGGGCCCATGTAAGGTTAAGATATGAACTTGGGGAGGCTCAGTTTGTATAATGTACCATTTCTGTCACAATAGCATCAAGCATTAGAAGAGGTGGTTGTCCTCTGTTGGGTATCATTGATTGTTTATGTCTGGGGGTTTCGCCCTTTACTTCTTTTGTAACACCTTGACGGCTTCGTCTGAGGCGTCAATCGTTCGGTATATTGCCAGATATTGCATCAACCGCCCATGGCCCTTGACCCCTGCGGCCTTTGCCTCTTTCAATGCAGTTCCTAAATCGAGCAGCAGCGTGTTGCGACACCTTTCCAGCCGCTCCTCTTGTTTCATGATGAACGGGTGCTCTCGATCCATGCTATCCATGAGGGTTGAGATTCGTTGGCATTCTCGCGCTGAGATGGATAGCTTCGTCGGCGAACTTCCCACCAAGCCATCCTCTGCTTCGACGTCGTCGTCTTCGCTGGTGTCGTCGTCGTCGGCCCACCCAGACGCGCTCTCGCCTGCCGGGAGACTTGTCAACGCCAGCCTCTCTTCCAGCGATGACAGCCGGTCAGACAGTTCCAGCATCTTCCGCCCCTGCTCCACCGCGCTCCTCACGTCACCAAGTTCGTTGCTCAGCTTGGCTGTCTCTTCGCGTTTGACCGTGACCTTGCCCCGCACATCCTCGACAGCTCTTCGGAATCCCATCAGCGCCATCTTGACATCTTCCACCTTGTCATCGCCGCCTTTAAGCTCGGTGCCCAGTGATAGGAACGCGGTGTAGTTGGAATTGACGAGCTCCAGGAGCTCTGCGCTGATGGATGTGCTTCGCTCACGCAGGTCTCCACGAAGATCTTCTAGCGTTTGATGACGATGCGGTAGCGCGGACAGATATGCCGCAGGCTCGAAATCTGGTCGCAGGAAGTCGGATCGCGGGAGCGCTTCGGGGAACGGTAGCGGGATGTCATTGTCGTCGTCCTCGGACGAGGACGCTGTGGAGGGGGCGGTAGATGTGTTGTTCGAGGGGGCTAGCTTGAAGGAAGCATTCCGTGAGGGTATCGGCGCGGCCAGGTTCGCCATCGTCAAGATACGATAGTGCGAGGATTCTGACGAAGAGGATTCGAGCTGTGGTTGCTGGTCCCTTGCATTGGCAGTGAGTTGCGGACCCCTGCCGGGATACGCTCCTTTACAGTGCTACCCCGCTACTAGCATATGAGGTTTCTGGCAACGTGCCTAAGGACGAGGGCATTCAACAAGCATGAAACATGTCATTTGAAGCCGCGGTTCAAGATGATCTTCTAACCAATCAGTCGGTTCGCCAACGCCTTTGATCAGATCATTTTGTGCGGCTGCGATATCGGCGGTTCTTGCTTGACTCTGTTGGTACCTGAGTCGTCCGATACAAAGTCTAAGGCCCGGTGGACACAGCGTAACTGGCATGGCGTGGCGCCATCAGCGTCGACGAGCGTCTCTAGTTTGTCTCGGAAGCTTGCTGCGCGGGGTAGTTTGCAGTAAAGCACGTAATAAGATCATGGGTAGCGGCTGAGCAGACACGGTATTTTCTCACAATGTACGTAGTATCCGTACGTAAGGTACCTAAATTTCTTTTGCTCGCGCATCACTCAGTAGTGTGATTGTCTTGTATTCCGCGAGTTTCACTTGATACTACCCATGGCTCACCTGGGAAACAGCTACAGTAGTATGAGACAGCTGATTGATAAGGATGTGGTGTGGAGGAGGATACACCGCTTGCGCTTGGCTGGAGTTAGGGTTGGGTGGCCGAGATGCAGAATTTTTATCAATCACATCTTATCAATCTGATCAGACCCACATGGCGCATCACCCATTCAATCGGCTGGGAGGAAACAGGTGATCTCGGCTCAGTTCGGACTTCCCACCACGCTCAGAAAAAGACGCACTGCCCCCGGTGCTGAAATAGCACTGTGACAATTCTTTCAGCGAAGCATTCTCACAATATCTCTCCTAAGATCTTCCAGGGTTCTTGAGGGGCACAGCGGGATGAGAACGTTAACGGTCGCGGGGCGCAGGTATTGGACAGTATCCAGCTCAAATCTGCTCAAAAACAGCATAGCGATAGGGCCACTCAACGCCAGTCCAGGCTTGTAATCCGTGATGAACTTCATTCCGACATACTCGTCAACCTATTTGACTTTTTCATCGATCGCTTTCGCCCCGTGTTCATATGCTAGATCGCGTCGTTTCGCTATTGCTGTTCCCAAGGTACCGCACAGTACCGGCTAGCCGGAGGATCCACGACGCACTCCGACCGCGGCCGCGCAAACGTCGAATCACGGCGTCGAAACCCCCACAATGGTGGCTCCGAGTTCTGGCCCAACAGCCTTCTCCTCCTCGACACCTCCCCTCCACGACCGCGTAGCCATTTATCTCGATCGAACCGCCCGTCCCTCTGCCCCGTCTCGGTCGTCTTCTTTCTCGTCCTCTGCAGCTTCTTCGCCCGAGCTCAGCGACAGCGCCCCGCATCAGTACCGGTCACCACAACATCACCACTACCAGCACCACCATTCAGGACGAGACTCACACGAGTGGCATCGGCATCACCAACCTCTGCCAACGGCTCGCTCCCACACTCATCCTTTAGCGGGACCTCTACCATTACCGCACAGCCTGACGCTACCGCCCATCGATGCGTTGACCATGTCGCAGGTCATCAGCCCCCATCCCAACGTGGATGCCACGGCCCCTCGGGTGTCGATGACATCCCGCGAATGGGTCATACCTCCTCGGCCAAAGCCCGGTCGCAAGCCAGCAACAGATACACCCCCAACCAAGCGCAAGGCACAAAATCGCGCCGCCCAGCGAGCGTTTCGCGAGCGTCGTGCCGCCCGTGTCGGCGAGCTCGAGGAATTACTGCAGCAACAAAAGGAAGAACATGACAAGGAGAATGACGAGGCCAAAGCAAGGATCAGAGAACTGGAGATGGAAGTGCAGTCTCACAGCTCGCGATGCGTGCTGCTGGAAACCATGCTGGAGAAGGAGCGTAAAGAGCGCATCCGCGCAGAAACCGAAGCTGAAGGCTTACGACAACGACCACAGCAGAACGACATGTACTCGACTACGCACTCGTCGCATCTCACCAGGCGTAGCTTTTCCTCTCAACAACACACAGTTCGCCATGATAGCCTACCGCACATTGTGCCGACTCTCGAGACCGATGATGTCTCGAACCCTGCTCTGACTTGCGGCAATTGCGCACCAGGCTCGTGTGCCTGCGTCACGGAAGCTTTGGCAACAGTTAGCAATGCGTTCTCCCAGGGAGAGCTGAAGCGACCGGTGTCGCCGTCGGGGAGCATTTCGAACGGCAAGCGTCAGCGAGCTGGTGTTCTTCCAGAGCATCAAGAGATGCAGCAGCCCCCGTCCGGAGACTCTTCCTTCAAAGATGATTGTGGTTTCTGCAAGGATGGTACATACTGCGTTTGTGCTGACGCTGCCATGGCGACGCCGGTCATGACGCCAACTGTCGACGTGCTTCCCCCCATTATATCCCAAACCCAGACTCCTCCACCGTCTGAAGCCGATTCGAACATGGGCATGGCCATGGAGATCACCTCTGACGGAGCCGTCAAGCTGCCCCGCAGAGCACCCGCGTCTCGTGCAGCGCCTGCGCGCAACAGCTCGCGTGGCTGTGGGCCCAATGGCCCTGGCACATGCGCGCAGTGCCAGTCTGATCCCAAGTCTGGTCTCTTCTGCCGACTCATGGCCTCCAAGCTTGGCAAAGAAGGTGGTGGCGGTGGGGGTTGCTGCGGCGGTAAGGGCGCTGGCGGTGGCTGCTGCAAGTCGAAGGCTCCTGAACCTGAGAAAATCACCTTGCCCTCCCTGCCGAGCCTAGGTTTGACATGTGCCGAGGCATATCAGACCTTGTCGAGTCATCGAAACTTTGACAGGGCGTCGGACGATATTGGGTCATGGCTACCGAAGCTGAGGGCGACTCCAGCTGGTGATTCCCTGGGACCGAAGAGGATGATTCCCATGGAGGTTGAGGCTGCTAGCATCATGAGCGTGCTCAAGGATTTTGATGTGCGATTTGGCAGCGCACGCTGAGAACAAAAGAGAGGTGGCTTCCATGACTGGCGTCCGGTTGATGTTTGATAAGAGGGTTGGAACTAGGACAAATCGTCCGCTCCCTGGCAAGGCGTTGTGATCTTGATTTATTCAGCTACTGTTACACTAAGATAACGATTTCATACATGCATGATTCTAGCTTCAAGAAACTTTTGCTTCAATTCTCAGCGATTGTTCCATTTGGATACTGTAGGGTATGTGCCTTCACTCGACAGCCACTGTTGAGGTCTCATTGCGTCCAATTAGCTGCGAGTAATCAAAAGCAACCACCAAGCAAGGCATACGTAGATTGTAGATTCGAGTATGCAGGGCACCTGAACACGAACTACTCTGTACAGCCAACGGCACTATGCCAGATTTGTTCGGTGAAGACCGACTGGGCCCGGACCAGGCGAGCGGTGAACGCTGAACAGGTATCGACCGTGGCCAACGACATCCAGCGTACCCGATTGCCACGAAGACAGTAAGGGGTCCTCTAAATGTATCTAGCATCTATTGGATGTTGGTGGCTGCTGAGTTGGCATGCATACATGTACCGTGTAGATGATACGTATGTATTGGTCGGTGGGCGGTGAGGGGGTCGCAATGCGCATGGGGCCATGGATGGGCAAGGCCTCGAAGAGCTGCATTGCCAACTCAGTGCGTCTGCCACCCGGCGCGTTATTCACGATTGCACGGCGGCTCCCAATCGTTTTGTTGAGCGCCCTGGACAATTCACCCACTGCAGGAAGCACTGCAAGGCTGGCCAGCCACCCTCCCTAGTCGCATGCGCTGTCTAATACCGGGAACAGGCAGCATGATGCTGTACCTCAGCGATCCAGTCGCTGGCAGTTGGATACGTGGAACCAGTCACAGACTTTCCTCTGATAGTTTTAGACTAATACCGCAGTGCCACGAGCTGTGCTGGGTACGTAGCCCTACTTGTACGGATATAGACGCAGCATCTGCAAGACACAGTTACGTACGTATGCGCTGAATTGGGCGTTTGCCAGCGCACATGGCGGTCCTGAACGACATGGTGGTGAAAATCAGAATAATGGCATTGGATACAGGTCAGCAACAGTGCCAATGTCCAGCTCGGCTGAGGCCGCAGTCTGATGCCAGTGGTGGTGCAGGTGGGAATTGTTGGAGGCAAGTTGCCAACGCATCACGCAGACGAAGCATGGACAAGGACTGGAGGGAAGAACGACCAGCCAGCACACGACCGGTTAGGCTTAGCGCATGAGGACCTACCCGGGGAGAGGCGCCTTTCCCCTTTGCTTCCCGCCTGCAGCTTCGAACCAGCTTGCCGCTAATCTTGTCCCGTCCGGCGTCCATCGCCTTTCTCATGACCCCTACCCCACGTCCACGTCCCTAATATCTGCGATGCCTCGAGCTCAACAGTTGTCTGCTCTCTTCTTGTTCCATGGTATCCTTGTCTTTCCTACTGTTATTTCCATTTCCGTAACGACGTAACGACGTAACGACGTAACGAGTCCGATCTAGCGCTTCATTTTGGTTGCGACTGTTGATACCCAAACCCCACGATCTCGCCCCCTCCAACGCGACGGCTGTCAAGCTCGCACGATTCACGTCCGGTAGTCGTGCCTTCGACAGTGTACCGCGTGCCCGTTTCAAAAACAAACATCGACACATAACATACAAGCCAGCTGTCTCGCCATCGCCGGACATCCTGACTGTTTCCTTGGTGTTCATGGGCACATGATGACCCCGATGAAACGATCTCTTTCTTCGCCGGTTCGAATAAACCCATCGTCTGAATGTACGCCCTGCTACATGTTGCACAACTTCGGTGCTTCTCGTTGCTGACAGCTCACCACCTCTACAGCCGTGTTACCTTCCCACGACCAAACCCACGACCAGACTAGCACGAGGGCTCGGTCCCCCACACCAGCGTCGTCCCACAGCCCATCTCGCCCAAGGCGCCCGCGCTCACGTACGTTGACACCACCCGAAGATCCAGCACAAGCTCTACCTCTACGGAACCGACAAGATGGCTCTCGACAAAGTCGACAGTCATCCGCCATGAGCACCTCAAGAAAGCCTGTTGTGGCCCAAGTAGCGCCACCGAAAGCAGCACACTCGCGACACAACTCGAATGATCGCATTGGTCGCCCAGTGACGCCGACCCAATCGACCCAAGAGAAGAAAACGTCCACCCATTATGCGAAATCTCTTTTACAGGATCTTTCACAATATACAAATCCTCACTTGACGCGTGACTCTGAAAACACCACGCTCGAGGAGCTCGCTCACATCGTCCGGCTTTCCAAGTATCAGGAGCGCAAGCGCGCGAACACCCGGACACGACTCCAGCGGAGTCTTATATCCACGGCTTTGAGTGCTAGACTAACAAGGTGCGGTGAGGTTGCCCATCGGAATCTGTTCGACACTTTCCGCAAGGACGAAAAGGACAATTTCACGACCTTGTACAACGCGATCCACGATGTGCGACGGAGCTGTGACGAGCTCAGGCGATATGCCCTGGTCGAGCCAGACTTGGAATCCCTTTCATCTGCCGCTCTTGGATCTTCAGAGAGCCTGGAAACATCAGCTAACTCAGCATCTGGTAACGCCGGCTTGTCGCGCTCTGCCGTGCCATTCCTCCAGGAGGTTTCGGCCGATACCAGGAACGTATTCTTGGATTTTTTGAATAACATTCGAACAAACCCGGAATATCTGGCCACCCGATTGACGGCACTGTCAAGCTCCGAACTGCAGTCTCTGCTGAGCTACCACAAAGGATTAGAACCCGTCGAATCTGTCTTGCCTTACCATGGCCGCTCTGGAGGCCGATCGCATGCAGCGACAGCCGCGAGGCCCAGTAGCAATGTCGATGTCGAGCGTCTACTTGCCTTCCAGCGACACGATCCGTTGTCCATTCTGATTCACACTTGCTTTGCCAACTCGGCTGGTCCAGACAGTCTTGAGGATCAGAGGCGCACGGATATCTGGGCAACCGCCTTGGCAAGGCTTATCTCGGAACCGAAATCAACCGGGGAGCAGTTTCTGGTGTCAGTGCTGAATATCTGGACCACCATGCGGGACTGGTCTGGTAAATCCAACATGGAGTTTTACCTGATGAAGATACTCAAAGATGGCGCGTTTCTTCTCGAACGGGCAGAGGATCAGCACGGTACACGCTTTAACCTCGCTGACTGGGATCAGTCTGATCAGGTCGCCGCCAACGACTTTTACGACGCAGCAGTCCACGATTTGTTTGAACTTGTTGATGACGAAGATGCCACAGGAATTCCTGAAGGACTGCTAGAGCTTGGCAATGCCATCTTGAGCAAGCTCGAAAACAAGTACGTTGAGAATTCTTCTCGATGGCTGGTCTGGAGATGTCTGTTTTTCGTCTTTCTGCTCGGTGTCATAAGTTATCCCGAGGCCTACGGCATGCTCTCAGAGCACCACATCACACCATATGCTAGGGAAAAGATTCTCAAAAAGGTTGCTATGAAAGCACACGAGTATGTTTCCATCCTATGGACGGGCAAGCCCTCTGCTACTTGCGCGCCGGTCGATATTCCCGTACGGATCAAGGCCCATGTCGACAGCATCATGTCCAGGTTCCGAGGTGCGCGGTCCAAGGCTCCCACGACCAAACTCTTGCCAGCTCGTTCGATCACATCACTGCGAGAAACCGCAGAGGTCCATCCCTACTTGATCATCAGCCCCGCCGACATGGAAACCCTGGTGAACGCCCTCTTCCCCGAAAGGAAGCCTGTGTCAGGAGCAAGCAGCTTTCGGTCTGGCCCGGCGTCGGTTTCTGGTATGTCTGCCATTTCGCAACCCATCTCAATGGCGCATAGCAGACATAACACCGAGACTGCGTCCATCATTAGCACCAGTGCTGGGTCTGATGTTACCGCTTCGGGAGAAGGTTTCTTTGCCGATCCAACGGTCACCATGGCGGCCCAGAGGTACTCGCCCCCTGTCATGGATACCGAAACACTGCGACGCCAAGGGAAATATGAGGAGGACGGGTACCGCCTTCGTCTCGGTTTGCATGAGTTGAAGACGGCCCTGGGTGCAGAAGCAACTCGCGGAACCTGCCACCCTTGCGCCGAGAGATGGATGGTGCTTTTCGTGTCTTCAGACGGCAAAAGTCTCTCGACTCACATGACATATGATCCCGATGATGAGCACGACCAAGATGAAGTTTCTTCAACGACCGATACTGACGACGATGACGACGTAGCGGATGGCCCTCACATGGACAAGGACTACCATCAACTGCGGGATTCCATACTGAAACTGGTACAGGACTATGAGATACCCAGGAACCTTGAGCCCGAAACTGGACCCTTGAGCAACCGAGCGTCAGGCCTTAAGAAATACAAGTCCAAAAATAGGATCATCACCCCGGAAAGGACCATGGCCAGCCGTAATCCTTACAGGAACCAAGTTAATGCAGACGTCGAATCCTCACCTGAAGGTGTCTCGACGAATCCAGCGCGTGGCCCACAAAGGATGGAACCCCCCGAGGCTGTCCTCATCACCATGCTCAAGTCAGCGTCAGCTCAATCCAAGTCTCAAGCTGATTTCGTGGCGTCACACATGTACTGGAAAACTCTGAAGCAGCTCGAACGTCTGGACGCGAGCTCTTCGCTCAGACAGAACGGATTCACTGCTCTGATTAACATCTTCTCGCGCGGTCCAAGAGACTCGATTCGCCGATCGGCCGCTGCCATCGAAGAATATGACGCATGGTTGATCTGGCTCAAGCAGAGTCAGGAAAGGCACGAGGGACACATTGATCGGATGATGCGACGTGTGCGGGCGATTCGCGACAAGATGTGGTTCGTAGCGGATGTGCGGAACAGCCGAGAGTACACTCATAGCAGGGACATCTGCCAAGCGCTTAGGACCATGGCGCAACCTCGGCGCTGGAGCTCGATCCAGCGGACCAAAACAAACGCGCCTCGAGGTACAGCTAATTCGTACCTCATCCAGACAGAATCTCAGATCATGGACCTCTTGGCTGCCTCCGATGACCAAGGCGGCCCCAACAAGTTGAGCGACGACCAGTCAGATCTGGTTCTCAAATGGCTGCGACAGTTCGGCATCGAGAACTTTTGCAGAGGCGAAGAACGTATTCACCGCTTTTGTTGCGAGGTTGACAAATGCGTGAAGAAGTTGGTTGGCGAAACACTTCGGGACGCGCCGGTGTTGTGGTCGAGCGAGCTGTACAGGAGAGACAAGGCCGCATTCGAACGGATGAAGGCTCGCGAGCGCGATCACCACGCATGGGCTGGAGACGATTCCTCAAGCATCATGAGCGACGGTCCTCAGCGATTCAGTTCCTCAAGCCGGCCAGGCTCACTGCACCGTGATCCCAGGGCACAGTCATCCCATGGCGGAAGCCAACATTCGCTGGATGCACGGTTCGGCATGCCAAGATCGAGTGCACCACTCTCGGAGATTCTTGACGGGCACGACTATTTCGATAAGCATTCACCTCACAACACAATCGACACAGCAAGCACATTCTGGACTCCGTTCCAGCCTGCCATGTCGCCTGGCTCGGGAAACTCGAGGGCATATTCACCAACGACGAGCTTGACCAACCTTTCAACCACTTTCTCTGGGTCCAACCCGTACGGCAATGTCCCATCTAGTTCGAGCATGTCAATGGGAAGACCAGGCACCTCTGCGTCTTCAAACGAAACACTTCATCAGCAGCGCATGGACGACGAGAAAACCCGTTTCCTCACAGAGCTTCGACAGACGTTAACCAGTCTGCTCCTATCCGATCTTGGGAGTCTCGTCATCTCCAGGGGATCCGAGACGGACGCTTGGTTCGCCAAGTTTGGGCAATCCTGTCTCGATCGGAAAGAGGCACTGGACAGGCGAGCACGCCAAAAATCGGACAAGGAAAAGGAAAGAGACAAGGAGAAGGAGAGAGAAAGAGAGAAGGAGGCTGCGCAGCCTCGAAGCGCAGCTCGACCGAGGGCACTGGAGAAGAAGAAGAGTTTTGGCAACCTGCGAGGGGTAGGCGATCAGATATCAGAGCGAGGTTCAGACATCACCGAAGTGGCGGTACCTCCTGCGACGCATTACAAAGAGCACGCTCGATCGAACGACAAGGTTGATCGGGACAGTTACAAATTCCCTTTCAAGAAGGCCTATCAACGCCTGCTGAACACTTTCAGCGTTCATCCAAACCCACACGCAAAGCTCAATGCGTTGAATGAGTTGGAGAACCTGATCTCGGCATCTCTCTCCGCAAAGAAGTCCAAGAGGTCTCGGTGGAATCGGTCTGATGCAGGCTCCAGTGCGACGGATGAATTCGGGGTACGTTCGCAAGGTTCGCAGGCCAGCATACCTCCAAGCGGACGAGAAGGGGCACCCCCGGGTCCTGGCGTTTCTGACGTTATCGTCAACGAGTTGCTCGCGCTGTTTCGCGATGCCTCCATCCGTCCAGCTTCCCTGTTTCGCGATTTGCAGCTGATCGCTGCATTTGTGCCTCCGTCAATCATTGACCAGCCAGAGAAAGGCACCGCATTTTGGAACACGGGCATGGCCGCTCTGAAGCTGAAAGGGGAGGTGTGCCGTACAATGATGAGCATGGCCGACGACATTGTTGCGGCACACGCCGTTGCTCGCAAGGCTGTTGAAGCGTCTTCAGATGAACCACACTCGGCAACCAGCACGCCACCTCCACCTTCCACGTCATATTCACTCGAAGACGCTGGCAAGATGTGGGCTATCACTGCCAAGGAGGGCTATTCGACGGCACAACGAGAATTGGCCTTGTTCTATCTCGCCAATCCGGAAGCAGTTGAGCGTACCACGCAGCCGTTGTCTAAGCCCCGGGAGGTCTTCAAGCCCGCAGTCATGGAGAAATACGGACGCAATGAGAAGGGTAGGCCCATGGCTGGAGTGCCTGGCGCTGGCATCGCGGGCTCCCAAGGATCAGGGGGCCGTCTCGGTGGTTCGATGGGCAGTGCCTTTGAGAAGTATGGAACTGAAGAGGCTGATCCTCGCAACGATCCGGGATTAATGTGTGTTGCCGTTCACTGGATGGAGGCAGCGGAGCAAGGCGGCGACGAACTTGCCAAGAATTTCTTGCGGGAGAATGAGTTTGTGGGCTTCAAGTGATGAGCGTGCTTGGAAAGCTGGCACATTGCAAGCGTTGCATTATAGATTGTTCTTCTTTCACTATTTGGATCTTGAGACTCGGAGGCGCTGCGTATCACTGGCACTATACCATTGGCTTGGCCATTCCACAGCCAACCTGTGTTTTCGGAGACCTTGACAATACTAAGTCACATAGACTAATAATCGCGTCACCAGTGGGTAAGTATGTTACTAAGTGCGCTGCACTAGAGACTCTATGAGTCCTAAATCTATGTTCAGCATCAATAAACTTACTAGTCAGGCCGTCACATATTATCATGCGCTCTGCCAAAGCTCAATTGAACTCTGTGCGTGTATCCATGATATGCATAAAGTGAACACGCCGGCAGCGCTTCAATACCGTACTCAAGTCGCTGGCGCTGGTGGGCAGAATCTAGCTATATATGGCTTAGTGTTGGGGACATGTGCCTTCAAATGGGTGTGAATCTTGTGATAGCCCTGTGCGGTTCCCAGGCTTTATCAGGCTCGCAGACTGTAATTCTTACTTAATATTGGCACCACTTTAAACAGGGCTATTGCCTAGGTAGTAGCAAAGACGTTCATTCGGGGTCCATACAGCACTGTTGCCTGCAGGCTGCAGCCTAGCCCCTGGGGCCCCTAGAGGTTATTGAGGTAGCAGAGCTATAAAGTGGCAAGCCCCTTACAATAACTCCAGTCTCATTCTTTGAAAAATCTTGAATTTCTTAAGCCAATTTACACAATGGCTCACAGCCTCACGAGCCAGACGGCATGCCCAATCAAGGCAATACCAGTGGAAATTCTTCTCACAATAACCCAATATCTCACGACGCCAGAGCTATGTTCTCTTCGGCTGAGCTGTAAGGCCATTGAAGATAGGACCTGGAACTCCTTCACCGACGAATACTTTTCGCGCAAGCAATTTATGATCAGTCCATTCAGCCTTCGCGCCCTCATCAGCATCTCCCAACAAAGCAGACTCGCAGACAAGATCCGATGCCTCCAGATTGGCACGGATCAGATCTTGCCGTTGCATATTGAGCGTGTTGATCATGAGTCATCCAGCAGCCTCGATAGCTACCTTCAGGCCAACGATCTCTTTGCTGCGCAGGCCATGCTGCTCCGCACCGGCAAACAAGTGAAGCTTCTGGCGGAAGCAATGCGCAACCTGCCCAACCTCGAGAAGGTGGTTGTCCGCGACTTTAACTCGGTCAATAAGAGACAGAAGGATTCAGTCAATACCTCAAAATGGAGAAGTCATGGCGCCACTATCTCTGAGAGGGCAGGCGCCGTAGTCCGCATTAGGAACTCGTCAAGCTGGGGAGCCGACACAGACAACTTCACCGCCACTGTGTTCCACAGCGTCTTGTCCGCCTTGGGGGAGGCTGAGGTGAGTGTCAAGTCGATTGAACAGTTGTCTAACGACGGCATGGACGACCACAGCTTCGCCCTAGATCTCACCATCTCGCCAGAGATCCTCCCAGTCCTTCGGGGACTTCAAAGGTTTCATGTTTCCCTCAGTAAGCCGAATATTGAGCAAGATAACATTTATCACTACCGCTACTTCACGGCGTTTCTCCAACATATGCCGGACCTCCGAGATCTACGCATCAATGTACATAATGGACATTCGCCCGAGGCCTCAAGTCTCCTGAAGTGGCTGTCGTTGCCGATCTTGGCCGAGGACACCCATGCCAATTTGGACAGCCTCCCCCCTGGGCTTCCTAGCCCTGTCAGCCTGGAGAAGCTCGATGCCCTTAGTCTGGGTTTCATCGCCGCGGAGCCTGAGTCTCTCCTCTCACTCATCGCTAAATTCGCCCCTCGGCTCTGCAAATTGGAACTCTGGAAAGTTTCCCTGCCGTTGCTTCCTCGTCCGCCTGCCCCTTCAATGTCATCTGGCGACCCCAAGGCTTCTGCGTGGGAGCCTTTCATCAAACGACTAGTAGCCATTCCACACTTGCATTTGGAGGAAATCATGATCGGCTGTATGCAGGAGCGCGGCGCAGTGAGATCGGCCGGGCGTAGGCCAGTTCGATTCACGGACAGACAGGCCACGAAACACTACAAGGGAACCGATTGGAAGACCTTTGTTGAGAAAAGTGTCATTCCTCTGATAGGCCCTTCGGATTTCCCAGACCATGGCGGACACCGCTACGCCTCTGGCAACAACTCAAGCGATTCAGATGGTATGATACACTTAGTTTCCTGCATTCCACGTTGTAATGCTAATGAATAACAGAAAGTATGGATGAAGACGCTCATGAGGATAGTGAGGAGGAGGAAGATGACGAATGACAGGCTTTCAGAAAGGCGTTCAAGGTGTTATCGTTTCATGTTTCTTTACATTGCCCTTGGCTATCAATTTCGGCTCATAGTCACCGGCCATCTTTTTCCTGTTGCAATTGCCTAGGCCACATACCATATACTTCGTTCATTGCGTCAATACTCAATACGGAACATTCAATCAAGATGTTAAAAAAGGTCATAGCTTTGTATTGACACGAATGTCTAAGTAGATAATAGACTTATTGATGCTGGACATAGATTCGGGCACCTATTAAGTACCGGGTACAGTGCACTTAATAATATACAAGTACGGATACTTGTCAACTGGTGACGCGATTTCTATATGACTTACGTTAGTACTGTCAAGTCTCAAGGTCTCGAGGGCCGCAATCGGCGGTCCTACGTTAGTACACAACAGGGGTTTGAAGTGCGCGGCCCACATGCAGCCACTTGAAGAATCGACTGGAGTCAACAAACGTCTGATGCCACTATCGGAGAGGCTGTTGCCTGCTCCCAGTACAGATAGAAAGCTCTGGAAAGAAAAAGTCATGTGAATCCGTGTCATCGACGTGTTGCGGAGGGACCTGCACAACCCCTGCCAACGCGCGCTGGTGCCTGGCGTCTGTGGAGTTGCTCCGATCGTTCTTTCCCCACTGATTCCAGGCTGAGCCGTGCCAAGGCTCGTGGCTTCCGCAGCTGAAGTTCAACAACAAAACGGCAGCTGCTTGCCTCACCAGCATTTCTTCTTTAGAAATATTTTCCCTTACTCTCCCATACCATCGCGCTCCTCGAAGAACACCGGACACGTCTTCTCCTCCACGAAACTTGTACCTCGTTGGCCGCCACTGTTTCCCATCATCCCCTTGCGCATCGGGATTCAGCACTCTGTTGTACAACGGGACAGGTCTTTGATTTGACACAGCACTCCCAGTAAGCAGACGCTAGCCTACGGAATCTCTGTCATTACTCTCCCTTTTGCTTGGACTATGTAAGCATTTGATTCACATTCAGTGATCGGCTCACTGACTGACACCTGCAGCTTACTGCGGATTCATGGCGACTCGCAGATCAGCTAGAGGCGCTGCGGCGCAAGCGTCCCAAACGAGCAGTCCATTCGATGGGTTTACCATTTACTTGGAAGGAAAGCTAGACGCCTTCGGGGAGACCAAGGCAGGACTGGAAAAGATACTCACTTCACTGGGCGCCAAGGTGAGCCGGTCTACTACGAAATCAACCACGCACGTTGTTTGCTCGGAGGATGCATACAATGCTCAAGGAAAGAACCTCAAAGCAGCCGAAGACGCATCATTGCCCATTGTCAGTCCTCAATGGGTGATTGACACCAACAAGCAAGGTACTGCCCTCAACCATGATGGCTATTTGTGGTCAAAGCTTGCCGCAAGCAATGGCACAGCAGTCAACGGGGCAAAAGCCTCAAAGAAACGGGCTGCCTCACCCAAAGTGGACGAGGAGCCGGATCAGAAGAAGACCAAAGCAGACGGACCTAAGGGAGATAAATCGGTCTCAGAAGCTGCAGAGGACACGAAACGAATAGCAGAGGGACAGTTTGCAACCAAGGACAATGTGCTCGTGGAGCTAGATCCATACTGCCCGTTGAAGAGCTGGGTAGTCTACGTGGAACCGGCGACTGGTTTGATCTGGGACGCCTCGCTCAACCAATCCAACTCTGGCAAAAATGCGAACAAATTTTACAAGATTCAGGTTTGCGGACCAAACTGCCGATACGCGAGACTCCCCACTAACATTGGTCTAGATTATTCACAATGCGGCTGCAGGCGACTTCAAAACCTGGACTCGATGGGGTCGCGTTGGTGAAATAGGTCAAAGCGCAATGCTAGGCAGTGGTAGCGAGGCCGATGCAATCAAGAACTTCTGCAAAAAGTTCAAAGACAAGTCCGGCCTTTCATGGGACAACCGTGGTGCTGACCCGAAGCCCGGGAAGTATGCTTTTGTTGAGCGGAGCTACAACCCAGACTCAGACGATGAGGATGGTGACGGTGCAGCTAGTACAAATGGCGTCAAGAAGGAGGATGCTGAAGAGGACGTCGCCCCCCCTAAATGTACGCTCGAAAAGCCGGTACAGGAGCTGATGGAACTCATCTTCAACCAGCAATTCTTCCAGGCCAACATGAGCGCTCTCAACTACGACGCGAACAAGATGCCACTCGGAAAGCTCAGCAAGGCAACCATTACGCGTGGTTTCCAGCAGCTCAAGAATCTGGCTGCCATCATGGACGATCCTGATCTAGCGACCTCTGAGTGGAACATGTCTTTCGCGGCGGCCAAGGAGCATCTGTCCAACACATACTACTCCGTGATCCCTCACGCATTTGGCCGCAATCGCCCCCCTATCATCAGCGAGGATACTTTGCTGAAGAAGGAGATTGAACTTTTGGAGAGCTTGTCGGACATGAAAGACGCGGCAGAAATCATGAAGGTCGACAGGAAGACACAGCACACCGTGCACCCATTGGATCGTCAGTTCCAGGGTCTCGGTATGGAGGAGATGACACCACTGGATCAGGGGAGCACCGAATTCGACGTGCTATCGCGGTACCTCAACGACTCCCGCGGTGCCACTCACCATGTCAACTACAAGGTGCAACAGATCTTCCGCATTGAGCGGCAAGGAGAGACAGTCCGATTCGACGAGTCCCCCTATTCCAAGATCAAGTCCGATCGTCGTCTTCTGTGGCATGGTTCCCGCGCGACCAATTTTGGTGGTATCCTCAGTCAAGGTCTTCGCATCGCGCCCCCAGAAGCACCTGTCAGTGGTTACATGTTTGGCAAGGGTATTTATCTTGCCGACATGTCTTCGAAATCTGCCAACTACTGCTGCTCCTTTATCACCGGAGGCGAAGCACTGCTCCTCCTTTGTGAGGCCGAACTGGGCGACCCCATGCAGAAGCTCACGAGTGCAAGCTACCAGGCCGGAGAAACAGCGAAGAAAGGCGGCATGCACAGCACATGGGGTATGGGCAACACTGGCCCTAGCAAGTGGGTTGATGGCAGCATTGCTCATCCAAGCCTCAAGGGTGTCAAAATCGTAAGTTTGCAAATCAGGTTGAGTAGATGTGTTACTAACGCTCCGCAGCCCGACCTTGACCAGACGCCAGGGCCGACGGGCGTCAAGGGCGCTGGACTCTACTACAACGAGTTCATTGTGTACGACGTTGCCCAGGTCAAGCTGCGCTACCTCTTCCGCGTGAAGATGTAGGGTGACAGGTGTATGACATTTGCTGCGATGTTTGGCACGGGCATATGTCGTAATGTAGTGCATTTGCAAAGAGCGAGGTACAGACGCAGTCGCATAGTGATGTGGAAGTGGTTTATAGGCGGCAAGGCGACGTGGTTCTGTTCAGGTAGGTTTCTCAGTTTTGTAGTTGTTCATTGAAATGTCTAGCAGGGTCGCATGGGTATCATTTTCAAATAGACATTCCACCTTTTCTTCGTAACGGCATCCAACTGTATGTTACTCACATCCGTCCTTGCACCCATCGGCGAGGAGCTCTAGACGCCGACGCCGGCACCGCTCATGTTCAAGTCGCCGCTGGGGGGCTGCCACTCGTTATTCTGTCCAGGGTTCCACATGTTCACGTCGATGCCCATGGCGTAGTCCAAGCCATTGTCCAGTCCAAGGCCGTCCATGGCACCCTCGAAAGCATTGTTGAGCTCTGACGGCGGGCCTTCCTGATGCTGGACATTGGGCATGGAGTCTTGCTGCGCATCCGGGGGAGCGTTGCCGACCGGCGAGCCCCAGTTCTGAGGGGAGACCATCATGTTTGTCTGCATGGGCAGCATCTGGGCGGGTGGGACGTTGAACGCTTCCTGCGGCGCCGAGTTGGCTGCTGCTGCATCTTGAGCAGAAGCCATGACAACATCATTCGGGATGCTGTTGTTGGCGTTATTATTGTTGCTGTTGTTGTTATACCCGCCGTTCCTGTGGCTGTTGCCATTGTTCACGGGGGTCTGGCGGACAGGCTGGTTGCCTGGCCCATCATCGGGGAATCTGCCCGAGTTCCTGTTCCGATTCGGGTCAGGAGGCGGGCTGGGTCGTGACGGCGTGATCCTCGGCCCCAGCCCCTGACTGATAAGTTTCTCCAGGTCCGCGCGAATACCAGCGGCCGCAGTTCCCGTGCAGCAGTCCCTCACGCACTGTAGACAGACGTTGAACTGCTCCATGACCGATTCCGGCGAGAGGTTCAGGTTACCCGAGTTGGCGTGGTAGGCGTACTTGAGCATGCGCGCGCACTGGTACGCACAGATTGCGAGGTCGAGGTCGGCGACTGGTTTCGCGCCGAGCTTCTGCATGGATTGGAATATGCTCGCCATGGCCATGGCGTGGTCGACACATTGACGCTGGCAATGCTCAATGAAACTCGAGTCGAACTTTTCGAGAGCCGAGTGCGGGAGGGCTTCTCTCAGGCCAATCAGTCCCAAACGGTACAGGTCGCAGTGGCACTGTCGCCACCACACGTGGATCATGACAAAGACACATATCCTCGGCGAATAGGCGCGTAGTCTGAGGGAGCTCTCTGAGAACTGGAATGAGGTGGGGAGGTGGGCGGCAAAGTCTTCGAGTTCGCGGTGGAGGGAGAGGACCTTTGTTTGTAGATCGCTGGGGCGTATTGTCGGGTTGTTTAGGGCGTCTTTCGTGAACTCGGCAATCTTGTGACGGATGTGCTGGATGCGGATGTGCAAGGCCAGAGACCCGACATCTTCGCCATGCGGTAGTTGTGGTTGCCCCGGCTCCGGGATGAGCTGCTCAGTCTCCTGAGGCAGATCGAATTCAAAGTTGCGCTCGTTGCATGGCAGACCAACGAATATGCGCTCCACCCGCCACAGTGAAAAGTCGCGATGGCCGCCGGACAGCCCCGAGTCGATGCAGTATATGGACCACATAAGTCTTCGTCTTGATTCCTGGGCGAGGAAGCAGAGACTAGGGGCGTCGTAGTTTAGTCGAAGCGCTGCACAGCATCGCCCTGCGATACCCAGCAGCATGAAGGCGCTCTGAAAGCGGTTCGACAAGATTCTATGTTTGATCATGAAAACGAGCGCTTGCACCTTTATTGTGGACGGCCGGGCATAGTCCATCAGGATGAGGGACTCGGCCTCGTCAATGCACCTCGCACCGTACGCTCTCATGCCGGGGCCCATGTCCGTGAGGCAAGAGGTGATTCCAATAAGAGCCAGCAACAAGGGCCGTTCCACGTTGCCCGCGTGATACTGCTCCATGAGTGATGCTCGATGGAGGAAGGAGTACATGGGTATGTGGTGCACGTGTCGAAAGAACTTCTCAAAAGTGCGTCCTATCAAGGCGTCGAACGAGTCATCCGGTGCCGACCCGTTTTGAGGAGCGTCCCCTGAGCCAAAGTTGGGTGTTGCCATGCCGCCACCAGCCGGATCCCCGAACCCAGGGTCGCTATCATGCATTTCGTCGCGCTCGTCGTCGTGGCTCTGTGGACTGTGGCGGCCCGCGCTGAAGCTCTTGTTTGTGATCCTGGCCCGCTTAGTCGGCCGGTACACGCACTCGATGCCCTGGGCCCTGCACCGCTCGCAGGCGGGCATGTGTCCGGAGCAGCGAGCCTTGCGCGAGTGGCAGCTCAGGCAGGCTTGCTTGACCCTGCGCTTGGGCAGGGCGGCACTCCAGGCCGCGGCCGCTGCTGCCGGATCCGCAGCGTCGTCGTCGTATGAGCAGGGGAAGCCCAGGCGTTGGCAATTGAAGCAAATGGGGCGTACGCCGTTACAGCGGACCTTTCTGGCTCGGCACGTGGTGCATGTCGTCGAGGACTTTTTCGGTACCCGGCTCGGCGATGAGTAGCCGGACTTGTGGGAGTTGGGGTCGTTGTCAGAGGTGGTGGTGGTGGCGGTGTTTATGGGCGTGAGTGACCGGTCGTCGTTGGCGTTGGCATGGGAGGCAGTGTCCATTATGAGTCTCGCATGGGCACGCGAGACTCACGAAAGTGGTCAGCGGCGTGAATTAGTCGGACGGACGTGGGATGTTGATTGTATGGTGGAACGGACGATGGGATCGAGAGAAGCGGGTGTCGTCGAGTGGAGGACGAGTTGTGGGAGGGTGCTTGTGTCGGTCACGAAGTCGTCTCAGGATGGCGCCGTTGAAGCGGTCTGGGTCGATGCGGAGAGACGAATGTACGCTTTGATGGCAGAGATTGTCATTAGGTACTGGGAAGCAATCGGGCTTGGCGCAGGCGTGGTGGACTGGACTGGTGGTGGTGGTTTCTCGTGTCCGACCGGCCGACGAACCGGACTGCGGGGTGGAGCCCGACAGGCCGATCCAAGTGTTTTCTTCCCTTCCCAACTGAACAATTATTAGGCTTGGGCTTGTTGGAGCCCCGGGATAGGTAGTGGTAGTCGAGCTCCCGAGTGTGAGTTTGGGCTGCGTTTGGCTTGTCTCACAATTGCTTCGTCTGGTCGTGTGCGAAGCCTTGTCATGTGACTATCCCATGTCTGTATGCTGACTTACTAAGAAATCTTCTTCTGCAGTTTAGAGTTACTCAATTGGCATGTGCGACCACGAACGTTCATGCCACGTAGCGGACGCGATCCAGTGAGTGACGTACTGACCTTGCTGTTCAGTACCAGGCTTGTGTCCAGGACCCTGAGAGGTGGCATGCGGTCGGTTAGATGCAGATGCGGATGCACAATGGCAGCCGACAAACGACAAGAATAAACTCATCTGAAGGGAGGGAGTCCACCCCCACGATTTCCCCAGACTTCTTGATGAGTTAGTGTCAATGAGCTGTCGCGAGTCTCGGCAGAGTCAGCATTGTGTCATATTCTTGCAGGTCGAACTAACTGCTGCCCAACGAATGGATGAAAGCCAGCATCGAGAGTCTTCGGCTGTCGGGCGGCTCGGGGGACGTGGGCCAGCGCCAATATAAGGTAGTACGTAAAACATCTTCTTGTATCCATACATACAAGTAATTGATTACTCCATAGGCGGCAGTGCCGTTCGGATGGTCCAGTATTATTCGAAAAAAAGACTACTCAACTACTACCAACTGCGCCACCGCTCAGACGAGTCAGACGGGCGGGCTGTCTTGTGCTTGCCCGCCTGTGCTCCTTGACTGGGTGCTCACGCGACAAGACCGCCATTCAAATCCTGGCGACCCTGGACATGGAGCCGTTATGAACACGAAATGACCTCAACTCTCGCTGGGCGCGACGCTGCAGACAGCCATCACCGCCCCCAAGGGCCAAGGCCAGAGTATCGCGTCTGTGACCTGTCAAGAGCACGAGCGACTCTGCCAAGTCAGTCGGTCAGTCATGCTGCGCCACGTGAGCCTTGTTGCAACACTTGTATCTCCAACCGGCGTTACTCGATTCGGACGCATCGTCCAGCCATGCACACCACCCGCGACGTGTACACGTACCTTAATTACCTCCCAGGCGCATCTCCCGCGTAGCATTTCCTGCCCTCCGTCTTCACATCATGAGACGGCTCGTGCTCACGTCTGGTCGTTTGAGGTTGCTGTGGTCTGTTGGCACTCTGGGACCCCCTGTGCCCATGTAATCCAGCTGACACTCCCAGTCTCGTCACGCGGTCATAGTGGGCACGGGTATGGATCCCGCAACACCTGCGTCGCTTAGATCTGGGGACGATCATCCTCAATGTCCGTCCCGTCCCATATAATTACTAGTGGCCCCCCGCATCCCCAGGAAGTCAGGGACAATGCCATGACTCCTGGCAACCTTGGAGCTGCTCCTCAAGACTTGGCGGCGCGTTCATAGACTTGTTTTCTGCGTGGCTGTGCGTTATCAGATCTTTGACTCTTGCATGATCGGCCCCCCACGGTACAGCATGGAGTTTGGCAAGAAGCCCGCCGGACGACTGTCCTGGGCGTTTAAAGGCACACTGGTGGCATTCGTCATAACGCAGATTGCGTTGGTCGCGGTCCTGGCGACCTGGGATGGCGTGGCGCAGGTGGACAGCGGCATTTGCGGCGGGTATCAAGCGAGCAATGTCGTCGAGAGCGACTTTGGCGTCCAGGCCGATCTGGACTTGATTTCAGACAACTGCTCCCTCTATGGCGCAGACGTCCCCAGCCTGCGGCTTATTGCTGAGTATCAATCAGGTTTGCGCCTTTTACTGCTGCCAACGTCGGCGGGACTGTGGGCTAACGACGCCATTCTGCAGATAAGCGACTTCATGTCCTAATCCAGGATCGCGATGGCGAGCGCTATCAGGTGCCCGAGGATATCGTCCCTCGGCCGGGCTTCTCCACGGGTCTGACCAAGAAGCCAGATCTCAAGTTTGACTTCACCAAGGCACCATTTTCCTTCACTGTCTCGCGACGGTCTACGGAGGAGATCCTCTTCTCGACCAAGAACACCTCTCTCGTGTTTGAGAGGCAGTACCTTCGTCTGCAGACATGGCTCCCTTCCCAACCGAACCTATATGGCCTCGGTGAGCATAGTGATCCTTTCCGTCTCAAGACCACAGACTACAGCAGGACATTGTGGGCTCGAGACTCAGGGGCGATCCCGTCAAATAACAACCTCTATGGCTCACACCCAATCTACGTGGATCACCGACTGACCGGAACGCACGGTGTCTTCCTCCTCAACTCGAATGGCATGGACATTAAGCTGAACCAGGACCAGAATGGGGACCAGTACATGGAGTACAACATCATTGGAGGCGTTTTGGATTTCTACTTCTTTGCGGGGCCCGGACCTGAAGACGTGGCACGGCAGTACGCCGAAGTCGTTGGCGTGCCGGCCATGGTGCCATACTGGAGCTTGGGGGTGAGTGCAAACCGATCGACCCCCTTTATCGTTTATAGGTGACTGAAATAGGCAAACAGTACCACCAATGCAAGTACGGCTACCGCGACTGGTTCGAGGTGGCAGAGGTGGTCCACAACTACTCTGTTGCCAACATCCCACTCGAGTAAGTTCTTTGATTCGAGACAACAAGAGCAGGCCTCGCTGACTTGGTAGGACCATGTGGACCGATATCAACTACATGGACCACCGCCGCACCTTCACCCTCGACCCTGGGAACTATCCGATTGAGCGCATGCAGGACCTTGTTGAGTATCTCCACGAGCGCGACCAGCGCTACATTCTCATGGTGGACCCTGCTGTTGCTGAACATGACTATCCTGCCTACAACCGTGGCAACGAGATGGATGTGTTCGTCAAGAGAAGGGATGGAAAAAAGCCGTTCCGAGGCGTTGTATGGCCAGTATGTTTTCTCTCTTTGTTTGTCTGATACATGGTTGCTGACTGAGCAAAGGGCGTCGCAGTCTTCCCGGACTGGTATCACGAGAATACCACCGACTACTGGATGGAAATGTTCCACAACAGCTTCAACCCCGAGACAGGCGTCGACATTGACGGAGTGTGGTGAGTTTTGAGGATGTGTCTCCGAGTGTTCTTCTATACTGACAGAGCCAGGATCGACATGAATGAGCCTGCCAGCTTCTGTCGTCAGGGTTGCAATCCCGACCAGGAGGCCAAGAACCGCAATCTCCCGCCCAAACCACCCGCCGTCCGTGAACCACCAAGGTCTATCCCGGGCCTGCCGTTCAACACCAGCCGAGAGGTGGTGGCTAGCAAGTTTACGGAGCAGAAGACGCTGCGCGAGCTGGCGTCGCGAGGCCTTGACTCCAAGAAACACTACGACGTCAACCACGCGGCCGATGACCTGCTCTCGCCACCCTACAGCATCAACAACAAGGCGCCAGGTGGCAAGTTGAGCGACATGACCATGGATACCGACTTGACGCTCGCGAATGGCCTGACGACGTACGATACCCATAATCTGTATGGGGCCTGTGAGTTTCGATCATGCCCCGTTGAGATGTCTGGCTGAGAACGGTGTTAGTGATGAGCATGACCACTAGGGCTGCCATGCTTGCTCGTCGGCCCAACCTGCGTCCCTTTGTCATCACGCGAAGCACATTTGCCGGCACAGGGCATTACGTGCAAAAGTGGCTCGGTGATAACGTCTCTCGATGGAGCTTCTAGTGAGTCTCTTAGCTTACAGTGCAACAACTTGACCGCTTTAGACGTATCGCTGACCAGGGGACAGCCGCATTCAGATCGCCCAGATGCTCAGCTTCGCATCCATCTTCCAGATCCCCATGGTCGGCAGCGACGTGTGCGGCTTTGGCGAGAGCACCAACGAGAAACTTTGCGCACGCTGGGCGACACTCGGCGCTTTCAACCCCTTTTACCGCAACCACGCGACGGAGAGCGCGGCGCACCAGGAGTTCTACCTCTTGCCGCTCGTCACATCGGCGGCGCAGTATGCGATTGACATTCGCTACCGCCTGCTCGACTACATCTACACGGCGCTCGAGTTCCAGAGCCGCGACGGGACCCCCGCCGTGCTGAAGCCCATGTGGCACGTCTACCCACAGGACGAGGAGACCTTTGGCATCGACCTGCAGTTCTTCTACGGAGACTGTGTCCTCGTCTCGCCTGTGACGCAGGAAGGGGCCACGGACGTGGACATGTACATGCCCAAGGGTGCGCTCTTCTACGAGTGGGAAAGCCGTGCGCCGGTCAAGGGCAATGGCTGGACGACGATCAAGGACGTTGCGTTTGATCGCATCCCGCTGCACATCCGCGGCGGCTGCATCCTGCCCTTGAGGAATGAAAGCGCGTACACGACGACAGAGCTCCGGAAGCAGCCATTCGAGCTGCTCGTCGCGTTGGGCTCCGATGGCGCTGCGTCAGGGAGGCTCTACGTGGATGACGGGGTGAGCCTCGACGGCGGCGAGGGTCGTGCCGAGATTGAGTTCCACCACGTCGGCGGGAAGCTGGATATTACTGCGACGAGGGCCTCTGGTAAGCAGGTCGCGTTGGAGGACATAGGCGTCGACATTGCCAACGTGGTCGTCCTGCGACAGAGTGAGGAGCCAGGCGATGAGCTCTAGACCAGCTGGACTGGTGCTGCTCAGAGCTGTACATACTGTGAATAACTGATGGATTGTGAATAAGAATCGTTGCACTGCGATACCTAGATCCTATACGTAGGGCATGTGAGAACGCCAAGTTCTCCAACCCCGTCTCCAACTTCCAAGGTCGAGGGGTGAGACAGGCAATGAATGCTTGGAGTCGTCATTGGTACATCATCGCAGCTTCCAGGTCTCCCCACAATATTGTCGTCACCGTCGCGTAGCTTATAAGAGCTACTACTCACACCACGACCCCAAAAGATCACCTTTTCTCTTATAACACACACGATTCCTGCCCCTACGGTCGATTCCTACTCCTGGAGACGACTCCTACGCCTAATTCTTTGCAACATATCCCCCCAACACATACACACAATGTCTCTCTCGAGAACCTCCAATGTGCTGCGCACCTCCATGCGCCCTCTCGCCGCACACCCCATGCGCTCAGGCGCCACCATGCTCCAGACCCGCACCAAGATCCGCGGACCAGACGACCTAGGCGGTCCCGGCGGCCAGGAGCCCCCGCCCCAGAAGCCCGCCGGGCGCGACGAGACGGTGAAGCGCAACTGGCCCGCCATGGCCGGCGTGGCCCTCGCCCTGCTGGGCCTCTACGCCTACACCACCTCCGGCTCGCCCAAGCAGGACCTCGAGCGGGCCGACCAGAACGCCATCCGCCTCAAGGCGCAGGGCGAGCAGAACCTGAACGAGGCCCGCGCCAAGGGCGAGCAAAAGTGGGAGGAGATGAAGCGTCATGGCGAGAAGGGCTGGGAGGACGCCAAGGCGCGTGCTGACGAGCTGCGCCGACAGGGCGAGAGGAATTGGCAGGACATGAAGGCCCGCGGCGAGAAGGGCTGGGAGGAGGTCAAGGCGCGCGCGGAGAATGACGCGTCGAAAGGCTTGGGTGAGTTCAGTGGTCGCAAGGGAGGCATGGGTGGCTTCAGGAGCGACTAAGCTGGACAGCCGGTGGTGAAGTTGTGGTTGTATTATTACGTGTAGCATGCTGGATGGCGCCGTCTATCTATGAAAATAATGGGTGGTATCAAGAACACAAAGAGTTGCTGCTCCTCGGTGTTTTATGCTTACTTTCTCCTTCTTCTCAAAGTCTCACGCTTTGACTTCAGCGGGCTGCGCAGGAACGCGAGGGATGTCTTGACTGGTCTGGGTCGTCTCGTTGTTGGGATCTTCCGCAAATGCTGTCGACATGGGCCTCACACGCTGTGGCTCCTCAAGCTGCGGTGGCTCGGCCGAGACAGCTGTCCCTGGTTTGACGGGGTCCTCCTCGTCTCGCGTCTGCTGCTGCTGTTGCTGCTGCTGCGCTTGCTGCTTCGCGGCCGCGTTCTCCTGTTTCCTCTTGGACAGCAGGTAGTCGTTGCCCGTCCACGCGTGGTACACGCCGTAGAGGCCCCGGAGCGGCCAGATCTTCCACGCGATCCTCTTCACCGGCCTCTTGGCCAGCGCCGCTTCCTCCTTCTCCCAGGCGACGTGGGTCTTGTCGTAGACACTGGGCAGGTGGCCCGCGCCGTAGCGTTCCCGGACCGCGTCGTACGCCTCGCGGTCGTAGTGCGCCCAGAACTCGGACTCGGTGTAGTACGCGTGCGAGTAGAGCCACTTCTTGCCGCCGCACGCCTGCACCTTGTGCTCCAGCAGCCTGTTCAGGCGGACAACCTCCTTCCTGTCGCCCGGCACGGGGCCCCAGACACCGTAGTTGAGGAGATGGGACTCGGTGTCCGGGTCGGCAAACTCGGCGTGCAGACCATGGCCCGAGTCGGGCTCGTCGCGGCGGATGCGGAGGGGGCACAGCCAGATGGGATACATTTTGTAGGTGTCGTCCAGGAAGTTGTGGAACTCGGCCGCGCGCGCGTACGGCACGCCCACGTCCTGGATGACGTAAAAGTCGTGCAGGCCCGACTTGTGCATGGCGTGGTACATGACGCTTGTCTGCATGAACTTGTCGAGCACCCTGCGCGTGATCCTGTTGAACGGCGTGACAAAGTACTGAAAGGCATAGCGCGCGGTCCAGAACCCGGCCCTGTTGTAGCGGAAGAGGTAGTCCGTGATGGGGATGTAGTCCACCAGCTCGTCCTCGGTGTGCGATCCGGCCTTGAGCTTGCGCTCGCGGTCCTGGGCATGGAGGTAGAACCAGGGGTCATTCGGCTTGGTGAACCCAACCGTCTTCTTGCCTTCAGGGACAGCATCGGCAAACTTGCCGGAGCAGATAATGGTCGAGTCCCGAGCGTAGACAATGCCATCCACAAACTCCACGTCGGGCTTGGCGCTCTCCGCCTCGATCACCTGGACATAGTCCTCTGGCTTCTTGCAGTGAATGTACCGCAGCTCGACAAAGTCCTTGGCCAGGCGGAGGCGCACCTCCACGAGGGTGACGACACCGAGGGTGCCATACGCCGACGCGGCGCCCCAGAGAAGGTCTGGCTTGACGGTCCGGGAGGCGTGCTCAATGGTGCCATTGGGCAGGACAATCTCGATGCTCTCGATATTGGCCTCGAACGCGCCGTGCTTGAAGCTCGAGCTCTCACCGGAGGAACCGCTGAAGCCGCCGCCGACGGTGATGGTCGGGAACTCCATCACGACAGGCGGCAGCAGGCCATGCTGGAGCGTGGCTTTGACGAGGTCGCCCAGCGGCACGTTCGGCTCTGCCGTGGCCGTAAGTTTGACAGGGTCGACATGCAGCACCTTGTTCAGCTTGGACGTGTCGACGGTGTTGTCCACGGAGCGGTGCGACGGACGGGTGGAGTTGGTCGAGCCATGGTAGATGCGGAACGGCTTCTGGATGCTGTGAAAGTGCTGCACACGCTCGGCGACCTTGGCGACAATGGCATTGTGGGCCTCCATGATAGCCAGAGATGGTTGTAAAACGAGCGACAGCGACCGTCTCGACGTTGGCCGTAAGACGTCGTAGGGAGCAAAGACCTGAGTGAGATGAGACTGGGGGTTGACGCGTCGCCCAGGATGGCGAAGCTTGGTCATCTACGTACAGGGTAAGGCGTGGTGGTACCTGCGTCCGACGGCGGCACCCTTGCTGAAGATCTGCCTACCCGGTGCAGCAACTTAAATTCAACCTTATTCAATGTGTGATTCACAGCTTAATTGTCTTCAACAGCTGACATTATGAAGCCATACGTAAAGTCTACAAGCACTCTTTCAAAACTCCTACCAACGCCGGCGTACAGTCTCCAGCTATCCCTTAGGCATGTCGTCTCCCTTGGTAACTGCCCCTCGCCTGCTTCGGTTGACTACCGTAGGCCCTGCGTCCTTGTGTCTTGTTCCGCCCCATGCTCTGCCCCAGCTGAATGTCCACCCTCGGGGGCACCTTGAACCCAAAGCTCTTTGCCACCTTGGCCAGGTCCAGCTTGTTCACGTCGTACACGGAGCGCAGGCTGTGCGCCGCGTACGCGTGCAGGTATGAACGGAACGCGTCCTTGGCGCTCGAGTGCAGGTGGTAGTTGTCGCCCACGAGCTTCTCCAGCTGCGACTGCACGTTGAGGATCTTCTTGACCGGGAACTCGTACTCGAACACGGGCACGCGCGCCGCCTTGAGGTGCGAGAGGAAGCCCACCTCGTTCGGCTGGAGGAACATGAGACTGCGGCCCTTGGTGTTGGCGCGGGCTGTCCGGCCGACGCGGTGGATGTAGTCTGTCGCGTTGTCGGGAGGGTCGAACTGGACAATGTAGTCGACGGCGGGGATCTAGCAGAAAATCAATTAGTACTCGCGACGGATGGATCACCCAAAAACGGGCGGGGAATGACTTACATCGAGACCACGGGCTGCGACGTCGGTGCAGATCAGGATGCCGTGCGACGCATTGCTGAACTCAAAGAACGTCCTCGTGCGCTTCTCCTGCTTTTGCTTGCCGTGCAGATCGAGGACGGGCAGGTCAATGTAGTTGAGCAGCTCCGAGTAGTACTTGACCGAGTTGCAGCTGCTGAAGAAGACAATGACCTTTTTCCTCTTGTTCAGCCGCGCCGTCTTCTCGGCCTCGGTCTCGTCCGGCTTGGCCGCAGGCACCTTCATCATGGCCTTGAGGAAGGAGAAGAGCAGGACGAAGCGCCTGTCGGCGTCGCACAGGACGTAGCCCTGCTCCAGCCCCTCGACCGTGCTGAACTGCTTCTCCTCGTCGACGTTGATGTAGAGCGGGTTGGGGCGCAGCGAGATGCGCGCGAGATCCTCGACCTTGGTCGTCTGCGTGGCGGAGAAGAGCATCGTCTGTCGGTCGTTGACCTGGTCCTTGGGCTTCAGGATCTTGACAATCTGCCTCATCTCGTCCTCGAACCCGACCTCGAGGATGCGGTCCGCCTCGTCAATGATGAGCGACCGCATGTTCTTGTACACAAAGGGGGTGTTCATGAGGTGGTCCAGCAGGCGGCCCGGTGTCGCGATCAGCAGGTTGACGCCCTTTTGCAGCTTCTCGGCCTCGGCCTTGCGGTTCGCGCCGCCAATGACGATGCCGTATGTCTGCGAGTGGTTCTTCATGAGCTCGCGCGCGACGCCAAAGATCTGCAGTGCCAGCTCGCGGGTGGGCGAGACGACAATGGCACCGGTGCCGTTGCGCGGCTTGAAGCGCACGGAGGAGAGCATCTCGACGACGGGGATGAGGAAGGCGAGGGTCTTGCCGGAACCAGTCTTGGCGGCGCCGAGGACGTCTTTGCCGGCCAGCAGAGGTGGTATCGCCTGTCCATGTTAGCTAACCCAGTGTCATTGTTTGGAGCGCGGGGGAATGTTGCGTACACTGCGCTGAATGCTGGTCATTTTGGTGAAACCCATGTCTTTGATGGCTGACATGGTCTTTTCGGACAGTTTGAGATCCTCGAACTGGTCGGAAGCTGTGGTCGGTGGGAGAAGCGGTTGGCTCTGTGCTGGAAGATCGTCGGGTTCGCCATTCTCGGCCACATCGTCTTCTGAGTCCTCGCTCTCAGCATTGTCGTCCTCCTCGTCCTCGGGGTCCTCCTCTTCGCTTTCGCTGGGTGGCTCGACGGGCGGCGCGGGGCTCTTGATCTTCTTCGTCTTCTTGGTCACAGACACAGCCTCGGACCCCTCTGCGTCGCGGACCTTGCGCTTCTTCGTAACGGTGGCGGCGCCCATTGTGTGTGCTCGTGCGTGTGGTTCGTCGGGTAGAAATCGAGTTGTTGGTGGCAGGGAAATGCTGGTAGTGGTGGATGGCGGGCAGCAAGCACATTGAACTTTCTGGCGGTGCTGGGAAAAAAAAGTTGGGAAGGATCCACTTTTGCGGCCGTGGCTTATCGATAAGCTGACGTCGAGCACCCGAGATCCACTGATCCTTCGAGGGCCAAGCTTACAAGTATACCTGCTGTAGCCAACTGACATTACAGCCAAGACTGTGAGATTTCTGTCCTTTTCATTTCCATATACATATTGAGGATTGCCGCTGAGGCTCAGAAATTTCAAAAATTTCCCTACAGAGAACCTGCAATTGGCTCCTACAATGGCCAGAGCAAGGAAGACAGCGGCGGAGCCGTCACCCACACCAGCCAAAGGCCCATCAGCCACCACCGACACAGACACACCCAAAGTTTCCAGGGCCAGATCGATCAACTGGACCCCTCGTCTCGTTGCCGTCGCGCTACTCACCCCGATAGTCGTGGTGGCGCGCCATGCGCTTCGCGTGCCAAAGGATAGTCTCAACTCTTTCGCAGGCCGCTACCCTCTCAAGACAACGTACACAGGGTTCAAGCCCATAGACGGCTTGCTCGCCAAGCTCGTCTCGGCATTCTCCTACCTTCTGGCCGGCGATGAACCCAATGCAAAGGCGCAGTTGATGTACTTTGCGCCTCTCCTGGGTGTGACTCTCATGCTATGGACCATTGAGGGCTGGCGTCGCGGCAACCGGTACGAAGGCGATCTCACTGTGGCCAGCGTGGAGCGTCTGCTAACAAAGCGCAGGACCAGCTTGTACGGTATAGCCGTGCAGATATTTGGCGTGGGCCTCGTGGCGCCCATCTACTTCATCCTCTCCATCCTCTCGGACAGAGGCGATGCTCTCGAAATTGTAGTGCCACCGCAGATTGCAAAGAGTGTGTTCCCAGCCACCATTATCAGCTACGCGATCCCGACATTTCTCATGCTCGTCCCCACGAGCGATGTGGAGCTCCAGCAGAATGTTATCGCCTCATGGCAGCCCAGTCCCCTGACGTTGGCCGTCGTGACGACCTTTTTGGGTGTGGTGATCAAGCAGGCGGCCAGTGGAACGGCGCCCAAGAATCCCATGGCCAAGAAGACGCAGGAGTCTGCTGTGTCAGTCGAGAACCCGCTGTCTACATTGAAATTTGTCTACGGCTTGACATTCACGGTGGCCTTTGCGTGCCATGTCGTTATTCTGGGCTACATTGTCACCGAGCCCGAGCTCTCCCTCCGCGGCGTATTTTGCAATATTCCAGCACCTTTTGCCGTGTGGGATCTTGGAAACCCTGTGAAAACCATGGGAATCTTTATGAGATATGACCTGCTGCTGCTCACAGCGTCCATCTTGGTGTTCCTGGCCTACAATGCCTACGATCTCGTCAATCTCGGCTGCGTGGGGTCTAGTGAAGCCGTCAAGGCTGTTGCCTACACCGCCGTGGGGCAAGTGCTCGTGGGACCTGCTGCGTCCTATGTCGGATTCTGGAGCTGGAGGGAGAGCGCTCTTGCGAGAAAGAGGTTGTCTGTGAAGGTTTGAGGTGGTAATGCACGTCGAGGCATATATCACCTTATGATTAACGAGATGCAGAAAGCTTCACATGGCACAAGACATGGGACATTTTCGCAAATCAGAATGTAAACATTAAGTTTCTGTAAGAAGGACCGTGTGTATCGCTCAAAACTCTCATATATCACCCATCAACAAGCGTCCCCCCTTGGACAACCGGGTTTGTACCGAGATCAACCGCCTAAGGAAGCTTCTGGACGGGGTAGGACTGGTTGGGGGTGACAACCTTTCCGCCCTGGAGCTGCTTGTCGGTGTAGGCGGGCCAGGCAATGGTGCGGTCCTTGTTGTTGACGACGCTGAGGGTGGTGAAGCCGTTGCCCGCGCCAAATTGGCCGGACCAGCCGCTGGTGACGGTGTAGGCACCGCAGTTGACGCCGGTCTCGGGGCTGTGGGAGGCGGGCGTGGCGCTGTTCTGGCGCTTGACGGTGTAGCTGCAGCCCTGCTTGGAGCCGGCGTTGTTGTTGATGGTGAAGGACCAGGCGCAGTTGTTGTCGGGCTTGTCGCAGCTGCGCTTCATGCTCTCAATGGTCCAGGTGGAGGCGGCGGCCATGGAGACGGTGGCCACACCGCGGGCGTCCACGTCGGCGGGAGCAGCCATGGCGCCGGAGGCCAGGAGGGTGGTGAGGGCGGTGACGACGGAGAACTTCATGATGGCGGTTTGTTGGTGGTTTGTGGGACTGGTGTGAAGGTGCTTGGTGCTGATGAAGAGTTTCTGTCTCAAGGGAGCGAGACATGGCAACCTTATATACTCATGATGGCCTCGCCCTTGACCTCGCCTGCCCTTGCTGGGCCCTCGCCCGTTGCTCAGAGACGTGATCGTGGCCAGCGACGGCCGAAAGGCCGATGGCAAGTCGCGATGCTGTCAGCCAAGCCACCTTGGCCCCAGACCATCTCGTATCACCCTCGCCCAGTGCAGACCGAGCTGTCGATCAGGCCATGCTTGCGGTACGGTGCTACTGCAGCCTCACTCAGCTGACGTCTGAGCACCTGTGGTGCGCATCGGAGAATAGGCGGCCCCAGACGCCATGCCAATTGATCAGCCCTCGTATTGTCGCAGTGGAATCTTTCCAGGGAAACTCCACCTGTCCGAACATGGCATTGAGCGGCAGTGGGCGGTGGTGAGGAGTCGCTTGGGACTGGAGGTGGAGAGGGCGACGACGTTGTGCAGGACTCGATCCTTGCCTGTGCCCTGCTCGAATACGGTACGGTGCCTGCCTATTTTTGCCTCTACCCCACAGTTTAGCGAGATCTGGGCTGGCTTGAAGTCTGGGTGTGAGGGTGAAGTTGAGGTGGACTGGACCCTGGACGTTAAGCTCCTTTCTTCATCGCCAAGCGACCGTGAATGCCGATGAAATGCAACCGCGTCATGAAGTCCAGTCACTGAGAAGGCCATCGGCACGTAGACTTGATCAAACCAGCGCTAATCAGCAGTAGTCTCGGTCAGATCCGAGTCACGCTCCACCATCGACGTCGCGCTCGTTTTAGAAACACGGGAGATGGGGGGCGCCCAATATTGATCGAACATGACCTAGGCCCAAGAACACCGACAAGACGACGCCATTGCTTATTTCCAACGGCTGCTGCGACCAAGTCCCGAGGGGCTAGATCGTGGAAAGTCCCCGTGCCAGCGGCAATGCCGGCACCTTCTTAGACTGGCGTAAGAATGCTCCGCACCTTCTTTAGTTTACCTTGGTTATTCTTGGCCAAGATGCTACGCCGTCAGAGTGGGGACAGGCAATACGAACCAGCCTAACCTGCAAAAGTAAACAGAAGGGACTTTACGTAGAAGCAAGGGCTCATGCATGATGCAAATCGTCGTATCGATTGATTATTACCCGTACGTATGAGATCAGAAGACGACCAAGCCACGCCACGTAGTGTCCGTCAGCCCAAAGGTTCCTATGACTGAGAGAAATTCAGGATTTATGCCGCCAGTCATATCCAGCTCAAGCTAATTCACTAATAATGCCCGTGCTGCTAATCAAGGTGCTCTATGATATTCACTCTACTCTACTTTGGTCACGCCACAAGCCAACAGGGTAGATCCATCCGCGCCTCGATCGGACGCGGGAACTGTATGCATGTTGCGCCAGACTTGTGCGTATCCAAGCAATATTAATACATGCATACATTGATCGATGGACTGACCGGCTATGCAGCCCTGAACCGTAGCCATACACCGCCTCGCCGAGGCCCATGTGCTCTGGTCGATTCGTCGTACGTATACCATCACGACCGGTATACGCAGCTTACAACCTGCTCCTCGCGTTGAGGTACGTGCCGCCCAGTTGCAGCATCTCTGCCGCCTCATTGACCATTTCCTCGACAATCTCACCCGCAGGTTGTATCTTGGCAATAGAGCCCGCGACCTGGCCCATCAGGTGCGGCAGGTCAATGTCCTTGCCCTCGTCAATATCATGCTCAATGGGCGTGATGCCCTTGTCGCACAGCGCCTGGATCTCCTGCGGCCTCGAGTGCCAGTCCCTGATGTACTCATTGACCTTCATCCTCAAGGGACGCCCGCTGAGCACCAGTGTCCGGTCTGTCTCGTCGAAGCCGCAGCTGACAACCTCGCGCTTGTGCTCCTCGCTGCACCCGGCCTCCACGGACGCAACAAAGCGAGTGCCTACCCAGACGCCCACCGCGCCCTGCATGAGCGAGCTGGCCAACCCACGCCCGTTGGAGATACCTCCAGCCGCCACGACGAGAGCGGTCGACCCCTTGAGCATGGGAGGCTTGTACTGGCGTGCGACGTCGACGACGGCCGGGATGAGGACCGAGTTGGCAATGTTGCCCGTGTGACCGCCGCCCTCACCGCCCTGGGGGCAGACCATGTCGACGCCCAGCTCGAATGCCTTGACGGCGTGCTTGGGGTGTCCGACCATGTTCATGACCAAGATCCCCGCCTTGTGCAGCTTGTCAATAATGTGCTTGGGGGGCACGCCCACTGCGCTGACAAACAACACAGCCCCACTGTCAATGGTGATGTCGATGAGTTCCTCCAGCTTGCCATGCGTGTAGTCGTGGTTCGTCTTGCGCGCGTTGCCGCCAACCTGAGGCAACGCCAAGTCGACTCCGAATGGCAGGTTGGGGTGTCTGAAGGCCGCTTTCATTTCAGCAATAATCTCCCGTAACTGATCGGGCGTATACTGAAAACCACCAATGACACCTAGCCCGCCAGCGTTGGATACGGCAGCCGCGAGAGCACCGCCCGATGTGCGGGCCATGCCGGCGAGCACCACAGGGTGCTGAATGCCCAGCAGGGTCGTCAGAGGTGTCGTGATAGGACCTTGGGGCGCCATTGTGTCTGCGCTGCCTCGTCCGGCTCGAGCTTCCAAATGTCTGATAGTTGCAGGAGTGTTATGTAGAAGCCAGCGAAGAAGTGAAGATGAAAATTCGTGAAGAATACAATGGTAGGTCGAATGGGAGCGGACTGGAAGCTTGCCTTGACATTTGACTGTTGGAGCGCGCGCGCCGTGGATTAGCAGGTGGACCAACCAAATGCGGGGGAGCCGCCTTTCGTGGGGAAATTGCCCCAAATGACTTCGCGCCGAGGCACTTCCCGTATGGGGTACCAGCTCGCCGGAGTTTCGCTCCTCACGACAGTCTCATGACAGTCCGTCCGTCGTCATGACTTTGGAACACACGTGCTGCACCTCGCACCACCGAGGCTGTCGTGGTTAATGAGTGCCTTTAAGGATAACCGGAGCGCATTGCAAAGGCGGAGGTATTCGCGCAATGCGCTGGTCGTTGTCTCTTCAAGGTCGTCGTGAATGCACGCTCGATGCTGCTTTCAGGACTCATAGAAAGCACACGTCCCATGCCGCAAATTGAGAAGCAAATCGGGTATCATCATAGGCTTCAACCAAACCTTGGCAGTCTCGCTGGTACGAACTCATCGCCCTCCTCTGATTTGGAGGGTGACTTCGTAGCGGGTTGAAGCGGTGCTCCAGCTTCTGCAACTGACATTGACTCCTTTGCCGGCTCATACACCTCGTCCGGAGCCACGTCAATCTTTTGCCCCGTTGAGGGCTGCAGTTCGGGGCTATCCACCTTGAGACCTCTGGCCCTGGCCAGGTGCGCCGCAGCTTCTCTGCTCTTGGCGATCTTCTCATCTTCCACCATGCGAAGATGCTCTTCCTCCATCTGCATATCCTCAAGTGAAGGCATAGCTTCGGCGTCCGGTGTAAACGCCGATAGCCCGGACGGCACGCGTGTCAGTCGCAGGGAGTCGTGTGATGCGTTTGACCCGAGCGTCGTCCGTGACACTGTCCGGGAGCCGCTCAAGACCGGTCTTTTGCCCTTGCTGCTGCGTGTCTTGCCGCTGCTGCGATCATCTTTGCGCACCATGTCGTATGTAACATCATCGTCCAAAGGGACGGCATCTTCTTCACCCTCGCCATCGCTCGGGAACAGATCGCCTCGTGACCTATATGAGTCTGATGTGTCGCCCGAGCCAGCCGTGCCACTGCGCTTCCGCGATCTTACAATATGGCCGGCATCAGACGACGAGTCCGACCCCAGCAAGGGTTCGGCCTCTGCCGCACCAGGCTTCCCTGGATGTTCTTGTAGGTTCGCCGCGCTCGGCTTGTATCGGAGTGTGCCGCCCATTCGGAAGGGCAATTTGCTGAGAAAGCCAATAGGCTGGGTACTGGGAATGATCGTCGGGTCCTCGCCTCGAGACGGCCTCCTGCCCCCTTTTGTGCCATAGCTCATGCCTCGCTTTCGTTTCGGTTGCTCGACGGTCGCGCCGGCTGTATGGTGTTTCCTTTGGCTGCCCGTGCCCGCCAACAGACGATCCCAGTCCTCCCCTCCCCAGCCTCCCAGGATTCCCCCAGCCTGCTCCTCTTCTTCGTACCAGTCGTCGTAAAAGTCGAAGCTGTACTCTGCGCGTTCGCGCTCGCGCTCCCGTCGCCTCCGCAGCCGGTCCTCGGGATCGCCTATGCAAACAGCGGTGCAGGACTGAATCGAAGCGGCGACGGAGCCCAAGCAAGGGTTCACATAATGTTGCTGGAATGACCAGATTCCGGCGGCCGCATTCTCAGTGGCGGCTTCGGCATCGTGCGTGATCTGATTCCAGCGCTGACGCAGTCGAGGATCTTCGAGAAAGGCCATGGTCGGTAACGGATCGGCACTCGTGGGCGTTTGGCGTCGCGATCATTAGGTCCTTGGGATGACGTCGCTCGCGAATTGAGAGGCAGCGGGTGGGACAAGATTAACGCAATATGGCCAAAGTATTCGGGTGCTTTCAAGCGGCCACGGCAGCGCTTTGGCGCTCGCTATAATGCGCAGGTCTCGCGTATGCAAGGGGGAAGGAAGAAGCAGAGTTCCGAGGCCTGGCCTGGGGCTGGTGGTGGCTGGACGATGACTTCGATCCAAGTGGATCTGGGGATGACAGCCTGCAGATGAAGCGCGGGAGATCCCTCGTGTTATTGAGCTACCCTAAACTAGGTCGGGTATCAAGGTTATTACTATCTTATCAGATAATTCAGACTTTACTCGCGTCGAACACGATTTCTTCCCGTCGTTTTAATCAACATGGTGGGAATGACTGCCTGTAGGAGCGTACCTCATTCAGACCAATCTGAACACCATCATGTGTCGTCCAGAAGCCAGGTACCGTAGTACACGCCAATCAACGCCAAACTGCAAAAGAACAAGCAAAGACTAAGACAACCCAAAAATCCACACCAGAGCCCAGCTCATTGCCTCGGGATCCTCATGTTGGCCAAAACCCTGGCAAGCAACTCCTCCCTCGTAGCAGTGTCCCCGGGATACAGCTTCCTCTAGCACATCTCGTCAGTTAGCAGCTCTCTGCCCGAACCAAGGAACACCCACGGCAGCCAGCCACCTGCGCATATCCTCCCGGGACCAGCCCTCGGGGTCGCCTGTTGGATCTTGCTCTGCAGGAAACATATCGCTGCCCCAGATGGTCCACAGAGCAGCTGCTGCGACAGCGCCGCCGAAAGCTTGCAAGTGTTAGTGCATGATCATGTGGCTTGGGCGCGTCAACCTACCAAGAACCATGTTCTTCCTCACTATTAGCAATTTATCTTTTGACTTGGAGAGACAGAGCTTCGTACCTTGGACTTCATCATGTTGTCGAGTTGCGTAGGCATCTTGGCGTGGCTTGTGGAGACGATCTTCAAGCTGTGATGAATTGAAATGAGAGACCAAGTGACTAGGAATTGCTTGTTTGGACAGTTTGAGGAAAAGATTGAAAGATATATATAGGAGGATTCGGGTTTATTAGGTATGACTTTTGGGAAGTGAACATGAAAGGTGTCATGTCCTTAGACGAGGCCTAGAGAGAACGCCACATTAGGCGACGTCACCGCCACGCTGGCTTAACACGTGTGGCTAGTGTATGATTCTCAGCCACATCAAAACAATCAGCCACATTGTATCCACTCTTCCTCCCGCCCGCACCTCGTTGGCTGATTCTCAATGGCCCCGCGAGCGCACAAAATTGTCAAATCCAAAATCCCCATAGCAAATTACGCTTCAAGCCGCCGAAGCAAGACAAATCTTCATCCCCAATCACCAACCAATTACCGCCAAAATGCCTCGTGAGGTCGCTGATATCAAGAAGGTAAACAAAGACGCTTGTTGCGCTTAGCTTGTATACAACAGATAATTAACGTATCGCTAGTTCATCGAGATCTGCCGTCGGAAGGACGCCTCCTGTACGTTCCACACGACCGAAAGGATACACAGACATTGGTAGTAGGGACTAACGGTACAACAGCCGCGCGCATCAAGAAGAACAAGAAGGTTGGCAACGTCAAGTTCAAGGTCCGCTGCCAGAAGCACCTGTACACCCTGGTGCTCAAGGACGCCGAGAAGGCCGAGAAGCTCAAGCAGAGCCTCCCTCCCAGTGCGTCCCACTCTCTTTGCGCAGGCGGCATGCGGTGCTAATAGGCTACAGACCTGTCGATTGCGGAGGTGTCCAAGAAGAACTAAACGAACCACGATGGCGGCGGGAACGGATATCATGATGAATGGGCGTCTCGGGGTACCCTTTGCATTAGGCCACGACTCGAAATAAAAGTCCACCTCACAAACCACCAAATACGGAGTTTTGTCAGCGCGCGAAAATTGTGCACCCAGTCAACCGATGATGTGCTCAAATACCAGGACCTGCTTCTTGTGAGAAACGTCCAGCTTCTCGACTGTGCGGCCGAGGGGCGACTGGGACTGGGAGTAGAAGACCACAAGCTCGTCAGTCTCGGGGGATTCCTTTTCGAGGCGCCATCCCGCCCATATCGGGTCCTCAATCTTGAGATCCAGCAGCGTCCCTTCCAACTTCCGGTACTTTTCTTGCACGGCGGGCCTCTCTTCTGCCCGGATGAAGATTCTCTCAACCTCAAATGTCCCTTGTCCCGTAAACTTTGGCGGCGCACCCTTCTGGCGCAAACCGGCGGGTGCCATGTGGAACAACACCATGCTGTCCTCGCCTTCTGCCAGAAACTTCTTTATTGCCGCAAATCCCATCTGATTCTCCTCACTAGCGACCCACTGGTGATGCGCCTCTGGCGAGCTCCATTGTGCAGTGATGAGCAACGTGTGTGGTGTGCTGGACCTGTCAACGTAGACACTGCTGAGGTTTGCATCGCTGTGCGGATCGCGCAATTCAGGCTGGTGTTTGCGGACCCAGGTATCTTGGATTTCGAAGCATTCCATGAGCAGCTCGTACAGCTCTAGAGGCTCGTACGCGTCGCTCAGCTTGAGTAGCGCAAATTCGGTGACAGTCATGTTGATGGAGACTTCGTAGTGTGCGAGTTCAAGTTGCCGGCGAGAGTGAGGGGTGGTGAACGTTACTTGAGTGCGAGACACGGGCTCAGACCACTGATCGACTTCTCAGATACACGACCAACCATCCATTTGTTATGCAGCCATCCAAAGACCAAGGCTACAATGAGCTACGCGGCATTCCTCTCAATGAACGAGGACTGGAGCTACACTAACTTAGAGGAGTTACAGGACCCTGAACTTTTAGGCAATAGTCCACGCGCGTCTGGCATATGCTGACGAGCAATTGTCTACTGCCCTTGCTAGGCTTGTGCTACAATTGTATGAAACGCCGCCAGTATCATTACACAGGACGGAAACACGGCGGACTCCCAATTCGTTCTTCCCTCGTCCCAGCTTCACTGGACACATCCTCATTCAGTTCCTAGCCTCATCGTCGCACCGCTTCAGGCATAGCCTAAGGACAATCCTGGGCGCCATGCAGGGCGCATGCACCCCTCATGGTAGTGGTTTGGTCATCGAAGTTGGCACCCATCCCACGAGCGACTGGCACTGTGCTTTGTCACACAAGAGCGCTTCAAGACCGACTGGGCCTGACTAAGCCTGATGGACAACAATGCTCGCATCACATCCTCTGATGTGCATGCCACGCAGCGTATTAATAAACAGATCCCTGGGGAGTCCATGCAACCCAGGAGTCCGGTCAAAAACCCGCCGAAGGCAAAAGGCGCATTTTGGCACGCCTAGTGTCGGCGTTTTTCTTACCCCACACGATCCCAATCTGTAAGCCCGTCATCTGGTCTTAGTCTGAAATTACTACACCCAAGGCTCCATGTCCCTCCACGCAACATCGTACGACGCAATGAGGCTGTGATATCACAGTGTCTTGAACCGCTCCGACTCACGTTCCATTCGCTTTATTCCCTTTCTTGTTCATTTTTGCCCGCCGCTTTCCCCACGCGGAGACTTCCCCAGATCACTCAGAGTTCGACTCGCGCGACCCGCAAGTCAGTAGCGGCATTCCCACCACCGGATCGGATTTCCCCTTTACCCAAATCTCGAGATCAGCGAACCACCACCACCCCTTCGTCCGCCGCCCCCAAACGCAGGACCCGACGTCCCATCTTCTCGACATTCTTTTGCGCGACTTGCTCATGGGCGCCCCCGTCGATATGACGGCCACTACAAACGGTAACGCGAGCCTCAATGGCGACGGCCCCTCCCTATCGCATCGCATCAAGATGGAGCGCAAGCAGTCCAGTCCAATGGCACCAGCCTTCATGGTCTCCGCACCCGGCAAGGTCATAGTCTGGGGAGAACACTCCGTGGTGCATGGCAAGGCGAGTTGCGCGACCTCGAGACGAGGGCTCGGCTAACCTGGGACAAAGGCTGCGATTGCTGCGGCGATCTCCCTACGCTCCTATCTCCACGTCACGACCCTCTCAAAGTCCAAGCGAACAATCTCTCTCCGATTCCCCGATATCGACCTTGTACACACCTGGAGCATCGACGAGTTGCCGTGGGATGCTTTCCACCACCCCGACAAGAAAAAGACGTACTACTCGCTGGTGACGGAATTGGATCCCGATCTCGTGGCCGCGCTTCAACCACACATAGACGTTGTCTCGCCGGACCGATCAGAAGAAATCCGCAAGATCCACCGTAGCTCCGCGTCCGCATTCTTGTATCTCTTCTTATCGCTCGGTTCGCGATCGTTCCCGGGATGTCTGTACACCCTGCGCTCGACAATCCCCATTGGCGCGGGCCTGGGGAGCAGCGCATCGATATCAGTCTGCATGTCGGCGGCCCTCCTACTCCAGCTGCGAACACTCGCCGGTCCCCATCCAGAACAGCCCCACGACGAGGCCAGGTTACAGGTGGAGCGCATCAACAGGTGGGCGTTCGTGTCCGAAATGTGCATCCACGGCACCCCCTCCGGCCTCGACAACACGGTCTCGACACAGGGCAAGGCGGTCCTCTTCCAGCGCACGCTGGCGGCTGCCCCCGCCGTTCAGCCCCTGTGGGACTTTCCAGAGCTGCCTCTCCTGCTGGTGGACACCAAGCAGGCCAAGTCGACAAACCACGAGGTCCAGAAGGTCGCCAGCCTCAAGGCGCGCCACCCCAAGCTCGTGGGCAACATCTTTGACGCCATGGACCGCATCACACGCGAAGCCGCCGAGCTTTTGGAGGATGACGAGTTTGACGAGGAGGACGACACCTGCCTGCAAAAGGTGGGCGAGCTGTTCTCGATCAACCACGGCCTGCTGAGCGCGCTCGGCGTGTCGCATCCGCGGCTGGAGCGCATCAGGGAACTGGTCGATCATGAGGGCATTGGATGGACGAAACTCACGGGCGCGGGCGGCGGTGGCTGCTCCATCACCCTGCTCAAACCAGACGTCGCCCCCGAGAAGATGGCCAAGCTCGAGACGCAGCTGGACGACGAGGGCTACGAACAATTCGAGACGACCCTGGGCGGCGATGGCGTAGGTGTACTGTGGCCTGCCGTCCTGAAAAACGGCATGGACGAGGATGAAGAGGGTGGCATGGAGATTGACCTGGACAAGTTCCTCAATGCTGAGGGAACAGAAGGCGTTGAGCGCTTGGTGGGCGTCCATGGCTCGAGTGGTGAGCGGGAAGGCTGGAAGTTCTGGAGAGTCGAGAGTCGATGAGACATGCTTAGACAATGCGAAACGAAACGGGAAATGGGAGAACTCGGTGGGAATCGTGTGGGCGATGTTTCATGTTCCAATACTCACTGGTAGAGAATAACCTTACGGTGCTAATTTAGTTCATCACACAAAACGTCTAGCTCGAGGGATCCATGCAGCACTATTGATCAATTCGTCTGTGATCCAGTTTGAATAGGAGGTATGCAAATGCAATTATCATATGCCATCCATCCCTCTATGTAATTTTGTGAGACGCCTTTGTCATGCAGATCATTGCTCGTAATTCTCAGTCACTCATGAATATGCTTTCTACTCAGGCTTCTGCCCGTAAACCATGTAACTGCCTCTGGTGTTAGCAACTTTGTCGTCTCGCAGGGGTTCATGTTACCTACATTGTCCAGTACGCATGGACCCCCCTGTCTCTCATCTGCTTGCGGACCTGCGTCAGGTACACATCTAGCTCAGCCTTCTTCCATCCAAGGTGTCTGGTGAACAAGGCTGTGCTGAGCGACTCGAGCCCTCCCGTGATGGCGACATCCGCCCACCGACCCAGCATGCGGTAGTAGTCATCGTCCGCCCAGGGGCACTGGGGCCAGATGAAGATTTCTTCCTTTACGTTCACAAACCCAGCTTCTTCCATCTGGCGTTTGTATAACTTTGCCCCGTCTATACCCCGACCAGCAAGCTGTGTCGCCCGCAAAAGGTCGCGGCTCCAGGTCGCCAGCGGCGAGTCGGGATCCAGTGTGCCGTCCGAGCACTGTATGGGGGCGACAATGTCCTGGACCTCGCACCAGCCGCCCGGCTCAAGATTGGCAAAGGACTGTTTGAAGAACCGAGTCCAATCTGCTATGGCGCCCGTGAGCATGCGACAGAAGATGAAGTCGAAGGGCTCGTCGTAATTCCAGTCATCCTCCACGTCGTCGATCTGGAAGCATACATTTGGGGGCACATATTCGGGCTGTATGGGCGAAATGTCAATGCCGATGACCTGCGTGATGTTAGCATCGTGGTCTCCAAGTCACCTGTGAGTTCGTCTACCTCTGTATCGGGATGTTCTTGGGCTTGGACAGAGTTAGCAGCGTGCGGAGCTACCGGACATGCGCGGGAAGAACTCACCGAACTCGAGCGCCCAGGAACCTGTCCCTGTGCCGGCATCCAAGCACGTCCGTATGGGCCGGTCTCTCCCGGCTGGGCAGAGATACAGTCTACCCTCCAGCGTTAAATATGTGAGGTAATGTTGCACGTCTGATCTGTCAGACAGGTTGCTCCACCCGGCTCCACGAGGAGCAACATACCTAGTCGCCTTTTTTCAGACTGCGAGACAATGGTGATCAGCATGTGCCATTCGCGAGCTCACGTAGCAACAACGGACTCACCTCGTCGTTGGGTAGTACATAACGCACTGCGCCCTTTGTAAGCCACGTTGCCACACAGCGTGATGCTAGGTAACGTACGATGCTCCTTGAAGCCATGGTAGGTTCGCCCATTCTCGACCCGATACTTCATCACATCGGCTGTCAACTCTTGCGTCTCTCTGAGGTGCTTCTCCTAATCCCGTTCAGCTGTGTCCCATTGCGAGTGTAGCAGGGACCTCACCCCTAATGACTCTTTATCAGAGTTGCTGTCCCCTGAAGGACGCCTTCCGGAAGCCTGGCCCCGTTTAACATCGAATCACCAAACGACCCACGCAGACTAACCTCTGGTATTGTGACTGGCAAGTCTTGATCCCCTTGCTTGGCAGCTGTTTGCATTGTCGATGGATTTGGTACTGCCGTAGCTTGATCCTTTGCGGGTTTTGGGTTGATACTCAGAGGCGCTCCTCTTGCACCGCCCTCTTCCAATCTTCCTGGGTCTCCCATTTTGTCGACCCAAAGGCTGCACCACCAAATTCGGGATGCCGTTTCGAAGCCTGCGACTTGTCTCTTCTGTTCGGTAGGAATGAAGATGCACGTGAAAGCATGGGACGAGTTCCCCGACGCCCCTAGCTCGCCGGATCCGGAAATGTGCCAGATCTGGCGCCGCTACGAAGCTTGTAGTCGATTTCAACGACCGATGGTTCTGTGCCCGAAACAAAGGTGATGCGTCTCTGAGATAAGTGGCGTTAGGCTCAGGCGCTTTTATCCGATGACTTGGAGCTCGAGCTGCCTTTCTCACTGAACAAAAGAAGGCCCGTGAGCTGATAACAATGCTATTGAGGCAGAGTATGACCGCCCGGTTTGTTCAGCTGCTATTGTGCCTTCTTTTTTCGATCTCCTGGAGCAGCACTAGAGCGACGAAGCTTGGTAGCAGCGCGTGAATTTACCACCGTCGTGGGCGTTTGCTGGTCTGAGCGAGGCTCTTGATGAGGGTGTGCACTGCACACGCCGGTCGATGTTCGATGAGTTGTCTGTGGAGTGGGATCCGTCACTAGCAAATGACAGCGTCTCTCACGGACGATGCGCTGCAGGAATAGCAAGGATCAGGGACGAGGAGTCGAGGGCGAATGCGAGAGAAGGGGAACAAAAAGCCCTAATACGTAGTAGACGCGCAAGGGGGTAGTAGTGACTGCGTAAAAGTGCCCGGTTTTATTATAATCCTGCGACTTGCTTCCCCGTCGGCTTCAACTTTGTCGGGCCCGATCTGCTGGATCCATGTGGACGGGGTAGCCCGATGCAGATTCTCTGCAGGTAAAGAAGTCACCAACCAGCCCGGCAGGTGTGGACGGTGGGCGCAACTTACGCAAGATCCAGACCACGGAGAGGGGGGGTGTCAAGACTTGGAGAACCACCACGGCATGAGATCCATCAAGTGCTTGATTCTGCTTAAGACTATCGCTTGTTCTGGCCCGGTGCTTGGGTAACGAAACAAACTGGATATGGACCTGCGGCGACCCGGGAATTCGGTCGTCGGGTCGTGTATGGGAGGTGCCGATACGGTAATACTAGGCACAGTAGCCTTTGTGGTCCGGGCTGGTTCCATCCAGCTGGAGCAGCTGGAGCAGCTGGGACGCAAACGGCCCGTCTGGTTGGGTAGCACGCATGCTACCTGGTCGTTTCGTTTGGCTGGCTGAACGGACCTCCACTAGGGTCTGCAGCAACGTCCCCAAGAAGCGGTCAAAACGGCATGGTATGGCTCGAGATGGTGGTGTTTGCTCGCATGCCAGCGCATTTCGCGCACAAGCGCCCATTCCGGCTCCACCAGCCTGGCCCAGTGTTCTGGTTCGGTCTGTCCTGGGTCCTGACTAGGCAGCCATCACGAGCATACTGGACGCACGACCCCTCATTGTTGCAGTTGCACGCACGCACCTGTACTGCATCAAAGCAACCATCACGGTTGGCGAAGCTGGCGATGTCGGGTAGAAAGTCTGATAGACGCAGAGACTGGGCTGGCAGTCGCCATCTGCACCTACTCAGTCGTCAGCGGCGCGCAGGCGGATGACGTACATGAACAAACCTCCTCAAATCACGACACCATCGTACCAACACTACGCCAAGCTAGGACATTACTCGATAGCGGGACATGACTAAAGGGCCCGTAGTGCAGACGCGAATCAAAAGGTTGAAATATGCTTCCTCTAGTGCGCCTGTAGGCAGATTGACGTGGCCAAGTGCTTATTAGAAGATTGGAGTTGGCGTCCGCATGGACTGGCGTCAAGACTCAAGACCGCCTATGCGACCCAAGCGCCTGGTTCATCAGCTGCACCCGCGCAAGCGACGCCCCAGCAACAAAGCGCTCAGCACTGTCCACGTTGCATACTAAGCGCACCCGGGCTGCAGCTTCCATTCATGCCGGATAAGTTCCTATTGTTCTTTGAGCTGGCTAATGCGGTATTGCCAATACCCCTCTCTGATAGGATCCCACGTCTTGGCCAGTCTCGTGAAGCAAAGTGTCGCCTTCTCGGCATCGCCTGTTTCCACAGACGCGTCAGCCAACATTTCAAGTGCGTGCGAGCTCGTGACCTTTTCTCCCTCCTCGCCTAGACACTCCGCGAATTGAGATGCAAAGCCCTCCTCCGTGCTCATGCCTCTGCCTGCTTTGCGGAGCACGCCTCTGAGGTAGTTCCACGAGGACTGGTTCTGGGGGGACAGCAGGATCTTGTCTCGTGTATACTTGAGCTCCCTCTCGATGATGGATTCCGGGACTTTGGGGTCGTGTTCCGTCGGCGACGCATCCTTTGTTGACTGACTGGGGTCGGAAAAGACGAGGTAGAATCGATGCGACCAGGCTGAGTTGTTTCGCACATCATCCTCAATCATGTTCTGAGTAGACCCCAGCTCCGCCACTGTCCAAATGCCAAGCTTGGCGACAATGTCTTGCCTGTATGACCACACGTGGTAGTTCTTGGTGTCCTCTGCCAGAATTTGGTTTACAAAGTCGATCTCGCTCTTGGCGAGCTTCTTCACTGCGTCCTCGTCGTCGGCGATCTTTGGGTAGTAGTAGTCGAGCAAGAGCTGGCGATGGTGCCAGATTTGGTAGTTCTTGAGGTTGTTCAAGGCAACCTCGTTGAGCCACTCAATCTCGTCGGGGATGGGCAGGTCCAGGACCTGAATGATCTTGAACCTATAGAGCCATACCGTATAGTGCGCTGGATTCATAGATATAACGTGCTCGGTGATGCGAAGACATCGTGGGGTATATTCCTCGGCCACCATGACGGCGCGAAGGTATGAGATAGCTGCGACCATTAGTCGGAGGCGAGTGGATGGTCAACGGCATGTGCCTACCTTCAGCATAAAAGTCGGGATAAGCGATCCGAGCCAGAGCGTTCTCGGGCTCCTCCATGGGAATTGGGATAATGTCATCGTAGACCGGATCCTGCACCAGCTTTGCCGTGAGCTCCCCGTACAAGTCTTTCTTCAAGGCCGCCATCTCTCTTCTTCTTTTCCGCTCGTCCTCAATTTGTGTTTCAGCCAACTCGGCCCCCTGCCTCTTCGCCTGGTCCCTCAGATGAACAAACTGTCTCGAGAAAAGAGACAGCGCACGATATCGCGCTTGCTTGACCTTGCGCTGGTTGAGCTCCTCGATGGTATATGATGCAATGTCTTTGCCGTTCTTGTCTTTACCCCAGTCGTAATTGTCTCGTACGTGGCGGATGGGCAGCTTTTCTTTGTTGACAACCTTCCAGAACTCGCGCTCCGCCTTTACGGATAGGCTGATCTTCCCCTCACTGATGGGCTTGATGAGATTCGTGTGCGAGTAGATCTTCAATTCGTCGGCCGTAAGGTCATTGAGATCCTTGCCATGGTATGGCGTCGAGAGGTTGATGCGTTGCTGGGTCCGCTCGCCGACAGTTTCGGGCTCTACAGATGGTCAGCGGGCTCGGGCGACATGGTCGAAGAGAGGCGATGTATTATACTCTTCAGATCCTCAGGCTTGGCCCAGACTGGATCGAGCTTTCCGGTCTTCTGGGGAACCTTTTTGGGCGGCATGGTACATGGCTCCGGAAGGGTTGGCGGGGTTGTAGGCACGGTACAGCTTCAAGATGTCTGCTTGATTGTTGTCTGCCCCACCTTGATATTGTTCACGACGGCACAATGGACGCAGATGCTTCTCCCTCACATTGCCCACCAATTTATGTGGCTTGAAAGTCGCAGATGGGTCGGAGCTGATGCCAGTCAATGTGCTGTTGTCTGGTGCTTCGATGGGCAAGGCTCTGTGTGGAAGGAATACTGGTGCGCTTGGCTCGCCCTAGACCTTGAATGAAGTGGTTTGCGCCGTCTCACAGAGAGCTGGCTAATTATATCCCATCACGTCCTGCGCTCTTCTATTTTCACGTGGATTACGTTGCGTCTGTCGCAAAATTAGATATTCGCAAACGTGACGTCCAACACCTCAGTCATCCATAGGATCCAATGGACCACCACAAGCTTCCAACGCCGCCAATGGCTACTTAGACAGACATCTGCCTTCCCAGGGTATCATTGTATTCTTTCTGATTCCGTACGCCGAGTTGACCTTTCTATAATGACCTGTAGTTTTGTGATGCGATCAGCCACTGCTTGATGCCCTTTGGTGGGTTCTTTTGCATCGCTTCCCAGTTCGGCCAGAGCACAAACGACTCGTTGAACATCCTTTTCGGCGCCTCTCTGCCCTTTCCATATTGCACCCTACCCATGACCGAGACCGAGATACTCATCATCTCGCCCTTGCTCTCTGCTTTCTCCTTAATGGGGAGATTTTCGGGCATTTCGTACGTGAACGATGGGTTGGTGACGTGGGCATCGAAAGATTCGACTTCGTAGGTGACCGGGTGTCCGTTAGACTGCTCTGCCAGTTGATTGAAGTAATCTGCCGGTGTCGGGACTACGGCGCCGTTGATAGAGATGTCGGCCGTTTTGGTGTAGCGGGTCGTGGAGTTGACGTAGAAGGGAAGGATGGGCGCCCTGCGGCTGATCGCATCGTAGTAGCGGTTGACAAAGGTCTCTGCGGCTGTCGTCGTGGTCAGCGTGGGTCTCTCGCATTCTGAAATCTCGTACCGTCGCTGGACACCTTGATCTGAGTGTCGTGGTCTGGCGGCGCCATCTTGGCCCCGGAAGTTGTTGGCGCTCAGGTTCGGCGTGGGCTGCTACCAACAGGCGGGTCTATGAAAAGTAGAGATCGAGTGTGGTCGCTGGACCGGGTTGGAAGAAGTATCCTCGGCAGGATTCGAAGGTTTAGATTTACGCGTCGCGGTGATTGTGATAATTATTTCTTTCCAGCGAAGGCAACTAATTGCCTATGACGATTTGCACCGTTATCGGATGTGAATTGCGCACTGTAGGGTATCCCAACTCGCTCCCTCGATGAGCTGTCAGTCTTGCCTAGTAAATTTCGCGAGCCCTCACAGCTTAAAAGTGGCCTCGGTTTATAACTGCTTGTATGGCTCAGTTGCCAAATTTGTATCATTGCATGATGTATAACTGCTTTACATTAGACGGTAAGAGACCGGACGCGATTAGCACTGTGCGCATGCCACACGGTATCTCGTAACAATTTCAAGCTACTCGCGACAAACACTTTGATCTGGCCTACACTGCCTTTCCAGAATCGAGCATCGAGCACCATGTTATCTTATGGCTTGCGCTCTCTCCACAGGCCGCGCGCAAGCCGTTCAGTGCTCGGGGCCTTGCGCAGCCGACCTCAGCCCAGATGGTCCTCACGATGTTGCTACGCGACTGCTGCGCAGGAAGCATCCAAGCTTGACTACCCTTCCGCCTCAAAGCCATACTATGTAACGACACCGATCTTCTACGTCAATGGAGGTACTGATGCCCTATTGGTGCAGTCTGGACGATATTGACGCCTCTTAGCCCCCCATATCGGCCATCTATATACCATGATCCTCGCCGACGTGCTCAAGCGATGGCATCAGCTCAAGGGGTCGGAGGCCTTTCTCAGCACCGGGACGGACGAGCACGGCATGAAGATTCAGCAAGCGGCGCTCCGTCACGAGATCGAACCGAAACAGCTCTGCGATCAGAATGCTGCGGAATTCAAGAGACTGGCGGCCAGTGGCGGGATCAGTGACGACGTCTTCATACGTACCACGGAGGCTAAGCACTACGCGGCTGTCGAAACATTCTGGCGCAAGATGAAGTCAGATATTACCCCACACCTTGGTCTATACAAAGGCAAGCACTCGGGCTGGTACAGCGTGGAAGACGAGTGCTTTTACCCCGAAAAGCTGGTGGACTCAACCATCGTCCCACAAACAGGACAGAAGATCGTGGTCAGCGCCGAGACCGGCAGTAAGGTTGAGTGGGTGGAGGAAGAGACCTGGTTCTTCCCTTTGACCAAGTACCGGGATATGCTACTCGAGTTTTTCGACAACAACCCTACCTGGATTGAGCCAGCGAGCAAGATGGGCGAAGTGCGCGATTGGGTCGAGCATAATCTGGAAGATTTGTCTGTGACGAGGCCTTACCAACGCTTGAACTGGGGTATACAAGACCCGGACGACCCAAGCCAGACGATTTACGTCTGGGTTGATGCCTTGGTGAATTATTTGACAATCACTGGGTACGGAGCGAGTTGGGACTCGCCGGACGCCGCTGACAAAGGGATGTGGCCATCGGATGTGCACGTTGTCGGCAAGGATATCATCCGCTTCCACGCCGTATACTGGCCTGCGATGCTCTTGGCGCTGGGGCTCCCCATGCCGAAGAAGATCCTCTGTCACAATCACTGGACAATGTCCGGGCGAAAAATGTCCAAATCAATAGGCAATGTTGTGGATCCTTTCGATGCCGTTCAGCGCTGGGGTGATGACCCCTTGCGCTACTTTCTCATGCGGAACGGTTCGTTGCACCGCGACACTGACTACTCCAACGACCTCGTGCATACTGTATACACAAAGGAGCTTCAGGCGAACTTGGGCAACGCCTACTATCGTGTGGCACGCCCTAAAGGCAAGACTGCGTGGTCTACGAGGAGTGCGGTGGATGCCTACTGTGACGGCGTCTTCGAGACGCACCGTCACCTCAACGACAAAGCGCGACCGGAACTACACTTTACGGCTCTCGACGAGTCCCTCAGTCGGGTTTCGCAGGACTTTGCGGGGCTCATGGACAAGCATGACATTCCCTCCGCTATCCGAGGGGTCACTGACCTGCTCACAGAGGTTTGAACCCCTCCCTGCGCTAAATGAGATTCCGACTAACATTTCCACCAAAGTTGAATCGCTTCCTGAGTGACACTGAGCCGTGGCATATCTCGAAAAGAGCCATGAGCGGAGACGAGAACGCGACTGTCATGCTGAATTGGGTCATCTTCAAGGCTTGCGAAGCACTTCGAATCGCTTGCATTCTGCTGCAGCCCATCATGCCATCCAAGACTGCTCGCATTCTCGACGAGCTCAAAGTGCCACTTGAGCACCGGACCCTGGAATGGGCTAGACCGGGCCTTGAAAGAAATTATGGACTTACACAAGCTGAGATACAGGCTTTGCGCAGGCCTGACCAGTACGACACAATCTTCCCGCCTATCGCAGCGACGGAGGCCAAGAAGCCACGATCTAACTCCCGAGATGCCACACTCAAGCACTTTGCAAAAAGGTCATAGCGGATCCTGGCGTGGTTCGGCTGGAGAAGGCAAGGGGCATTTGATGTGGTGAATGCTGTGGCAGCAGGTGTGCGTGTGTGTGATTACCAGTGTATGATATCGATGGACAAGTGCCGCGGCTATATCTTGTACAGCATTTGGATGGTTTCAGTAGGAATTGGGGAGTTCTGGAGCACGCTCTCGTTTTAGATAAGCAGGTAATTGTATTGAACAGCGTCGAGCCAAGACTTAGTACCCCACCACCAACTCGCCATCATCGGCGCCGCGCTGAGTATGTGCCCCTCTATATAGGCTCACAGCCTCAACTCAATTCCAACTTCAGTTTCACACACCACAAGTCGCTTTTCCAACCTCCAGTCCACAGCCATGAAGTTGAACTCGAAAACAAGTATGTAGCACCTTCTCGGACAATCACTTCGCTAACGAATCAGCTGTTGCCAGTAGCAAGGTGCTCCTTGTGCCCTACGAGGGACATCATGTGAGCAAGTACCACTCTTGGATGACCGACCCGGTACGTGAACACCCACACACACACTGCGCTGGCAGGCTACGTACTGACAGTTTCAGGAACTTCAAGCAGCCACGGCGTCGCAACCGCTGTCCCTCGAAGAAGAGTACAAGAACCAGCGCTCATGGCGCAACTCGGCCGACAAGCTGACGTTCATCGTGTGCCAGCCCATTGACCGGTCTCTGGACGGGCGGGGCGACATTCCTTTCATTAGGATGAACACGTTGGATTTGGATAGCATGTCGCGCATGGTCGGCGATGTGAACTTCTTCCTGCATCCGTGGGATGCGGAGGGTGGCCAGGAGGGCTGGCTCGTGGGCGAGATTGACATTATGATCGCAGACCATGAGTGGCGCAACAAAGGCATGGGAAAGGCGGCTGTCATGGCCCTGTTGGTGTACGTCCAGGTGCAGATGGGGTTCATCCTGGAGGAGTACGTGATGAGCAAACAGGCCGACGGTGTCTCGGGCGCGAGCCTCAAGGCGTTGTTTGTCAAGATTAAGGAGGGCAATGTGGCCAGTCGCAAGCTTTTCGAAAGATTGGGCTTCCGACAGGAGGGCCAGAAGAACTACTTTGGAGAGTACAAGATGGTCATGCCGCTGGACGATTTGCAGAAGCAGCCATGGTGGGACACTGCTCTGGGTGATTGGATCCAGATTCCGTATGGAAGTATGAGGGATGAGATCAAATTCACGGATTGATTTGTTTAGACATGTTTGCAATTCAAAATCAACCAGAGACCATGAATTTGACATGCTCTAATTTCAAGTCTAAAATACTTGAATGTCGAAGATGAACCTCCGTAGGAACCCGCATATGAGTACGATAGACATTCAGGGATGTTTACGAGCAATAGAATCTAATCAATCGTTAAAGTATAATGATATGCGATTTCGAATGCGCTATACAACTATGTAGGTGAGCTGGGTGTTCAGGTGGGGATGAGAGGAGGTGTAGGGTAGGCCTCGAAACACCAGACCTGCCAACTCGTGTGGGCCAATCAGTTGCTGACTGATCCAAATTTCTTCAACCGCCCAAGCCTCAGGTCCTGACTGCCATGCAAACGTTTGCAAACGCTGCTCTACTCCAACGACACGCGACAAAGCGACCACAACACCACGATGAATGTTCTGCGCAGCTTACCGCGCGTTGCGCGCACAAGCGCTGCCAGCCCACGGTGCGTCTCTCTTTTCCTCCGCGAGAAGCTGACGGCTAACGACTCCAGGACCTTCACAACCCTCATCCCGCACCGACCAACAGTCGCTCTCCCCCGAACTACCGCGCCATCATTCACACCATCGGTCGCCGCAGAAGTCGATCTTGTCCCCAAATCAGCAATCACTTCCCACCCTGCGTTAGGGACCATCCGCTGCGGTCCGCGCAACACTATGCACAACCACACGCGACTCGTACAGAAGAGGCGGTTTGGGTTCTTGAAGAGGTTGAGGAGCAAGACTGGGAGGCGAATTCTACTGAGGAGGAAGATCAAGGGCAGGAAAGACCTCGCTCAGGGGTAATGGCTCTTCTAGGGAATACGGGGTGGGCAGTATGTGTACGATATTGCATAAGCTACGGATGATAGAGGGAGAGACCACGCACTCTTCAATGTACCTGTATATGAACGACATTACTGCACCGGCCCTGTCACGCCGTCTTCGCAATCGAATCCGTCTACGCGGCAGACAACGCCAAGGTCATCGCTTGCGGCCCCGATCCAGATTTTGTACGCTCCATCGACCTCTGGAACGACCCAATCCTGCATCTCAATGTCCCACACACTTACATCCTTCCTGGTGAGGGTCAGTTCGACAGTCTCACTTTCGCCGACTTCCAAGGTCCCCGTCTTCTCGAAATCACGAAGCTGGATAGGAGGCGTATCATAGTCGATGCCCTCGGGATACTGCAGGTAGAGCTGCACCGAAGCCTTGCCGGCGTACTCCTCGCCAGTGTTTGTGACTGTTACGGAGACAGTATACGCAGTGTCGAACAGCGCCGGATTACCTCCTTGCGCACCTCCAGCTCGGGGTCCCTGTTCTTTTTGTGTAGAGGTGTATCCCTCCGGATAGTGCTTGTACTCGTTCTCCGAATCTTTGCTGGCGTTCTCGGCTTCCGTCTGGGTGAGCCAAGAGTAGATGTACCGAGGAATCTTGCTGAAGCCTGCGGGTGCGACTGCCTCGCTAACCTCTGGGATGGACTGGGCGTACTCCAGTATCGGACCCTTCTCCGGGCGCCTCGGCGGCGTGGTCTCAAGCTGGGTCACCTTCTCGATGGTCGCGTTGCCATAGGAGAAAGATGTGTAACTCAGCCCATGGCCAAATGCATACCGGGGCTTAATCTCCTGCTCATTCAGCCAGCGGTAGTCGATGTACAAGCCCTCCGAGAAGGTGTCCTGTGGCTGGTTCAGAAAGGCGCTGTCGATCAACTTGGTCACGCTCTCCGGCATGTCGTCCTCGCTGTACGTGATAGAGTACGGAAGGTGTCCGCAAGGGGACGCGTCGCCAAAGAGGACGTTTGTCAGCGAAAGACCCCCTTCCTGACCGGCCATGTGCTGGATGAGAACAGACTTGACAGATGGTAGATCGATCCAGGCCTCCAGCTCGAGAGGCCCTACGGTCTGCGCAATGACGATGACGTTCCCGTACCTTTCGGCTGCATCTTGGACGAGTTTGTCACCGTCGTGCCACGCGAAGAGACGACTTGCATCGCGATCGCCATGGTTTCCTTCCACAGTATAGCTGTTCTCGCCGGCATCCGAAGTGATGAAGACAATGGCAACATCGTCCTCTGTCGGCTCGTCAACCTTTGGGAAGGAGTCGGTATTGTAAAAGGTCACGTCGCCGGCTCGATCCTCCAATGCACCAATGGGATCGTCTATATACATGTAGTCGGTAGTCCCGGAGCCCCAACCCTGACCGAGGAAGCCTTTGTTGCAGTTCCTATCCGCACAGGCGTTTGGACCATCTGGATTGGTCTGTGCGGCTGTGCCAAAAACCTTGAGAGGGCGAGACTCCGATAGGGGCAGAAGGTTGTCCTCGTTTTTGAGCATGGTGAGGGCTTCCTGGTCGATTTGGCGGGCGACTAGATGGTGGTCGTCTGCAACCTGCACAAACTCGTTGATCACACCCTTTGGCGATGCAGGCCATGCACCGGGGTAAAGATCCCCAACAGCGTCGTTGCTCAGAGTGTGGAAGTTTGTCTTGGGGAAGTCATCGCTGTCTTGCCCCATCTGATACCAAGTTGCAACGACACGGGTTGCCATATCGTTAAGGCGCTCCATGGGCACGGTGCCATTGAGAACAGCGCGTGTCATCTCGTACATCCAGAAGGAGGACCCGAAGAGCGGAACCTGAGTGTCGCCAGGCATGTCTAGATCGAGCCCTGCGAGGGCCGAGTCAACGCCAGACATGTGGGAGACCCAGTCGCACATGACAAGGCCTTGGAAGCCGAGCTCATCTTTCAAGAGACCGTTGATGAGATATGGTTGCTGGCTGCCAGCAGAACCATTGATCTGTTCACGTCAATTCGTCGTACGCGATGAGGATTGCCTTTTCACTACATACCGCGTTGTACGAGGTCATTACGGCGCCCACGCCAACTCGGACAGCCTCTGCGAACGGCCAGAGATATAACTCATGCAGCGTGCGGTCGTCTATATTCGCACTATACCCATACTGAAATGGATTATACATGCGATACATCTCTTGCTCGTTGCCGATCAGATGCTTCACCGTGGCGGTCACACCCTGCTCCTGTAGCCCCCTGATGGTCTCGCGGCCACCAACACCCTGAAGAACAGGGTCCGCACCGAAGCCCTCCCAGTTACGACCGCCCTTGGGTTTGCGACCCATGGGGCCGACGGCGGGCCCCAGCCAAATATGGACTCCCTTGCCCCTGGCCTCTTTGCCAATCGCGGCGCCCCTTTGGTACATGAGCTTCTTGTCAAACGTGGCACCTACAGTGATGCCGTCGGGAAAGGTGGTGACATTGTCCGCTTGACGAACACCATTGGCCGCATCATTGAGACATAGCTGAGGGAAACCTACACGAGGTGCCGACCCAGTGTTGCCATTGCAGCGTCTGGGCATATAAGTCAGCTTCTTCAACTCTCACGGATGACCGACCACCAAGCTCACCCTGGACAAAGTTAGCGTTGAAGCTCTCATCTGTATGATTGACTTACCCATGAAGATGCCAGTTCCGCCAGTGATGTTTGTCTTCTCAGCTAGGGTCATCTGGTCTACCAAGTCTCTGGCCTTCTCATAGCTTTCTGCCCACGAGTCGACCCAGCCGCCGAACGGCGCTGGGTAGTACATGGGCACATAGTAGCCGTCCGGGACATCATCAGGAGATCTCTGTTGCAGAGGACTGCCATTGACCGCGGCCAAAAGGCTGGCCAGAGCATAGGCTGTTGCAATAGCAGGCGAGGGTACCATGGTGATAATGGTGGATTGGAAGCTGGACAACGGCAGACAAGCAAATGCTTTTGGCGGCAAGCTGGACGGTCACCTCTTTTTGAATGTTTCTGGCTGAATCGATCACGTTTTATGCGTACCCAGGCATTATATAACAACCTTGCAGCTGACCCATCGCAAATGCAACACTGCGATCATAGCCCAAATCGCGCTGTAAAGAGTGTCATTGCCAGGGGTGACTACCCACAGCAACTTTGACGCCGTGACGGCGCATTCAAGGCTCCCCTGAGATCCTGTCAACATTGTTCCATTGGGCGCAAGTCGATGTGTGCACGTGGCTATTTTCCTCATGGAAGACTGGCGATGCCTCGGCATGCTTGGAGGAAGCGGGACTGGCACCGCCGTCTGGGCAACGATTTACCATGACCCCAGCCCTGGACCTTGTCGCGTGATTGACCATGCTGTTGCGGGGAAGCCTGGCATCCGAAGTACAGAATTACAGACTTCAATCAAGGACTCGAGTATACCGGCACTCATGACGACCCCAACGGACGAGCTGCAAGGAAGACTGTCTTGCGATGAACGCTTTTGCAGACACGACAGTCCAGCTGTGTCCGGCAGTCATGCCACGGATTCACGACTCTCATGAGAGCTCCTCAGAAGCGCTTAACGATCCCCGTGCACCTTGGGGGCAATGACGCAACTGTCCAAGGGCGCCCCTGACAGTCGGCCGGTGGACCGGTGATATTGTTCTTGCGTTATTAATATGGCTGCGCAAAGTTAATATCGAAAGCTTGCATTCAAGTCAGGCCGGAGAGCTACACACAGATCGAAGAACAGGATTCTTTCACCCACGCGACCCCAATGGGGATTTTCCCCCGGATGCAACCTTTGCGGTCCGATCGGACTTCGTCAGCCAGATACGTATAGCGAGGGGAACAAGCAATTCGTGCAGGGTTGTTTCCTTCTCCCGCTGTTGCGTATTGACGAAAGTGGTTCGACTGTATTGCTCGTGGCCGTTGAACTATACTCGTAGTCTTCTTGACAAAGATTCAAGTCATACGTGATTTGTCTGGAGCATAGAGATGTAATCATAACCAGACGGTCACCAACAAGCCCGAAATGAGATACTTGTAGAAGCCATGACATAAATAGGGTATAGTCTCGTCTAAAATCATAAGAATGCTGTTCGTCCAGCATATTCCGTTCGCCCAATGCGCCAGTCGCCATCTCAAAGACCGATCTAAAACTCGCCGAGAACTCTTTACGCATGCGAGATGCGTCGCAGTCAGGAAAGGCGCTTTTTTAGTAGATATTCTTGAAACGGCCATCTCAATGCTTTCCTTCTGTGATCATTCCCTGCGCATTCGGCACACCAACCAGAATGATGCCTCGAGGCACGCGGACATCTCTCACTTTCATGCAGCCAAATACGTTGACCTCTTTGATGTTCGGGCAAGACCGAACGATGCAGCTCAGCAAATAATCAGTGACCTCTTCGCAGAAGCTAATCTTCAGACGTCGCAGCTCGGGGTATGTCGAGTCGCCGTCGAACACCTCTTCGAATGCTTCTCGAGAAATGTTACGGCAAGCATGGACGTTTAGATATCGCAGTCTTGGACCGGAATGTGCCATCAGGGCCTTGAATCCATTGCTGCAGAGACCCACGAGGTCATCGTTCTGTCTGGGCTGCATAGCACTCACGTAGCGACACTTTTCTAGGTCAATGAACGTGAGAGGCGGGTTCTGCCACCCTGTGAAGAGTGCGGCAAATCCGTCGTCCGTCATCAAGTGGCTTTCGGTGATGCGTAATTTCGAGAGGGAGCGACATGTCATGTGGATGGCATCCAACACACTGTCGTCCGCATTAGGCACGATGCTGAGCGACAACGTCTTAAGATTAGGTCCGGAACCAGAGACCGCTTTTCTGATGGCCGGAGAACTTGGACTGTTATCCAGATGTAAACCCAAGTGCTCGAGGCAAGTGACATTGGCAAGAGCTTTCACACCTTTGTCAGTCATCTTCTGATTATGCTCAATTTTCAGGCGTTTGAGGTTCGGACAGTGTTCCCGAACAACTCCGATGGTCTCGTCACCGACGTGCTTGTCGGTATAGTAAATCTGTAAGTTCCGGAGATAGGACCCTTGAGCTCGGAGAAACTCGTGTAGTTTATCCTCACTCAGAAGGTTCGCTCCATGCAAGTAGAAGCTCTCCATTGACGTGTCTCGCGATAGTACGTAGTCCATGACCTCGTCTTTGAACTGTACCACACATCTCGCCTTGAAGTGTTTCAGACCAGGCGCGATCTGGAAGATGCTGATCAACTCTTGCTCGCCGAGTTTTGCCCCATCATAAATGTGTATCGTTTGCGTAGAGGGTTGGAGGAACAGGGGCAAGGTATCGGGGCTAAGCAGTCGCCGCTTTGAGAAAATGCGTGCGATCTTGTCGACCAGGTGTTCTGGCAGGTCTCCCAAACTTTCCGCCAACTCGACATTCTTGGCCAAAGTCTGCACACATAGAGTGGCGAGGCTCAGAGTTCCCACGCTGCCATCCAGGAGACGGCTTTGGGCTGCTCTCCGAGAACCAATACCAGCCGTCTGTCTTCGAGGTGCCTTCTTTTTAGGCTTCTCGCCCTGTCGTTCCTTGGCTATCTGTCGTCCGCACGGCGCGCAGAGAAGACCGCCGTTCGGTCCCTGAACGGAGTAGGGGGTTACCGTGAATCTCTTGTCGCATATTTCGCAGTTTTCCATCTGTCCCGGCAGAGGCGCATGACGCTCGTTAAAGATGGCCCGGGCAATCTCGTCATCATCAAAGTCGGACTCCTCATCAGCATCCTTCTTGCGCTTCTTGAAAGCTTTGGAAGCCTTGATCTTAGCCAGAGCCTTCTCTTTTTGCGCCAATTTCTCAGGGGTTTCTTGTTCGCCTTCATCTCGCGTGGACTGCCGACGGGCGACGCGGGCAGGTGGCAGAGGTGCCGGAGTGGGATCGTCGTTCGCATTCGAGGTGCCATTCGTCTCACTTGAGTTTTGTTGCGCGACAGCTTGTCGTCTGCGGTCAGCATCGTCACGGATTTGACGAGCTGAGATATTGTGAGACTACGACGGTCAGCAAAGCCAAACTATCGGCGGTCGTAAACGTACGGCCAGGAAGTCCGTCAGGGCAGACTGTGGCCCGGTGATGTTACGCGTGGGACGTGAATTACGAGCACCGTTGCTACCGTCGTTGCCGTTCACAGTCTGGTTCTGGCCGTCGTTATCATTGCTGCCGCTGGCGCTTTGGTTTCGTCGAGGTCGCGCCCTGTGAATATGTAAGCATCTAACTGTGCTTTCCGCATCATGTCCTGAGGACCTACATTGCTTGATAAGAAAGACTGGTGATGGACTGGGTCAAGGCGAGGGAACACCAGAATGCGGCAGATCTGTCTGGCGGTACCTATCTTGCGTCTTCTACTTTGGCAAGGTTAGTATTTATCAGCAGCCGGCTGCGCGTTTTGTCAGAGTCTAGCAGCTCTCGGCCTTCGCAACTGCAAAGGGCGAACAAGTGACCGACGCTAGTCGTTTCTTTTCCCCCGGTGGCGATTGAGTAGGCGGGAGGGCGCGCCGTGCATGCACTGTACGCTCGCGATATTGCCGCGCCGTCATGTGACTCACTTCAGACCCCTGCAAGGTTTTCCGCATAATCCGCACTGTATTGATCACGGTTCTCACGCGCAAAAGTGCGGGTACATGTGCAAATACAGTGCGAATACATCAGGCGTCTCCACCAATCCACACACGTGCCGTCGCGACGCCCGATTCTCAGCGTCATGCAGGCACTGTGTCTAACCCCTGGTACCTTACGGAAAAAGTGAGTGAATGTGGCGATTCGAGCCTTCCATCTGTGCGAGTCGCGCTCCGTCAAAGTGCACGCTCAGGCGCCTTCCGCAAGTCTTCACTTTGCATTCAGCTCTGGCGTAGATCCTTTCTCTTCCCACATCAAAGTTTCTTGAGCCTCACGTATCACAGCAGTGTGCAGTTGTGAGTGCGCTCAAGGTGGCATTCCAACTCATTTATACCCCTGTCGCTTCATCGTCATTGAGCTCATACGTGAGACACTCAGACTCGACTCACTCAGCTCTTCCAGCCCGCTGTCACGGCGTGCCATCACATACGCTCGTTATTTTTCGATACTTAGCTCAGTTGTTCCAATACGCCTAGCAGTCGGACCACATTCGCGGTTCTCAAAAGTCACTCATGATGCCTCGAGGTCGACCAAAGCGCAACAGCACTGCAGCTCCTGCAGCAGCAACTGCTCACGAGCGTAAGTAGACTCCCAGCTCGACCCATGACACTACCGCCCTAATCACTCGACAGTTACCACACCGATGGAGCCCAAACGTGGTCGAGGTAGGCCTCGCAAGTCTTTGGCATCGACTACATCAACTTCATCAACACCTCAAGGTAGACCCACCCCTACGCGAAGGTCAGGTCGAGCATCTGCTTCCACCACGGCTATGAGCGAGGCAGGCTCGTCAGTACCAGTCACTGGTGACGATACATCGGAAAGCGACCCTTCTACACCTCCTACCAGCAAATTCCCGACTCCGGTTGCCGCCGACATCCCAGAAGCCTTGAAATCACACATTGAGGTCAGGATCCCGTCCGGCGGCCCTGCGCGACAGCGCCATGACCACAACAGCGAGTACGCAATGAGGCCACGAACGACCATTGCAGACAGCGAAGGAGAAGAAGACGACGAAGACTCGTTTCACAGCGCTGTTGACTACAAAATCGCCCAGGAACTTCAGAACATCGATGATCAGAAAGCGGGAGCTTCGAATCCATCCGCCACTACGAAGCGCGGCAGAACCTCTACTGTTTCATCCGTCACAAATGGCCACCCCTCCAAAAAAGCAAAGACCTCGCACAGCGAGCTCGATGTTGATGATGATGCTGCGCTGGCCCTTCGATTGCAGAATGATGAATACATCAAAGATTCAGAGGCCGACTCAGACGCCGATTCGGAGGATGATATGCCTTTGAGCGCTACCCGTAAGAGGCGCGCGGCTATCATCAACCCCGGAGTTGGAGCAGAATTGTCCGGTGATCTCCTGAGTGCCGAGTCTGATAATCTGCCCCCTGGCTACGCTGCGACGGAATCTAGTGCGATATCGTCCATCGGCTCGGGGCTGGATTCCGCTCCTACTAGTGATTCGGAGTCAATTTCCAATGCCCCTGTGCGCCGCATCACAGAGACTCGACGAGGATATGTAAGGTCTCGTCACGTCGGCCGGGCTCGGAAAGAGCGCGACAGGCTCGAAAAACACCATTCTGAGATTCTCACAATGTGGGATGATTTGCGGGCTAAGCCAGTCATTAATGCTGGCAAAGCTGAGCAGCCACCGAATATTTCACGTCGACTGAAGCCGTTCCAGCTTGAAGGTCTTGCTTGGATGAAAGAGATGGAGAAGCAGGAATGGAAAGGCGGCCTTCTCGGCGACGAGATGGGTCTAGGAAAGACCATACAGGCTGTGTCGCTCATCATGTCTGATTATCCAGCCAAGCAACCGTCTCTCGTGCTGGTTCCTCCAGTTGCCCTGATGCAATGGCAGTCTGAGATCAAGTCATACACTGATGGGACCCTCAAAACATTCGTCTTCCACGCGACCAACCAACAAGTCAAAGGCATCACCATCAAGGAACTCAAGAAGTACGATGTCATCATGATGTCGTACAACAGTCTTGAGTCCATGTACCGGAAGCAAGAAAAAGGCTTCACGCGCAAAACTGGCATTCACAAAGAGCAGAGTGTAATCCACTCATTACATTTCCATCGGATCATTCTCGATGAAGCACACAGCATCAAGACCCGTAGCACCATGACTGCGAAAGCCTGCTTCGCTCTGAAGACAGACTACAGGTGGTGCTTGACAGGTACTCCTCTGCAGAACCGCATTGGTGAGTTTTTCTCGCTTATACGCTTTCTCAACGTCAAGCCGTTTTCCTCGTACCTGTGCAAGCAATGCCCTTGCTCGACGATGGAGTGGTCGATGGATGAGGAGCGAAGATGCTCGCAATGCAACCACTCGGGCATGCAGCATGTATCGGTCTTCAATCAGGAGCTTCTCAACCCCATCCAGAAATACGGCAATATGGGGCCTGGCCGAGAGGCGTTCCAAAAGCTTCGCCTCATGACTGAACGCATCATGCTCCGGCGCCTCAAAAAAGACCATACCAACTCGATGGAATTGCCTGTGAAAGAAATTCAGATTGACCGGCAATTCTTTGGCGAGGAAGAGAATGATTTTGCCAATAGCATCATGACGAGTGGCCAACGCAAGTTTGATACCTACGTGGCCCAAGGTGTTTTGCTCAACAACTACGCCAACATCTTTGGTCTCATCATGCAGATGAGACAAGTCGCGGATCATCCGGATCTTATCCTGAAGAAGAACGCCGATGGTGGGCAGAATGTCCTTATTTGTTGCATCTGCGACGAACCAGCTGAGGACACGGTCAAAAGTCGCTGCAAGCACGACTTCTGTCGCGCCTGTGTCGCTGGATACGTCAAATCTACTGATACCCCTGACTGCCCGCGATGCCACATCCCCCTGGCTATCGACTTGGAGCAACCAGAGATCGAACAGGATGAGAACCACGTCAAGAAATCGTCGATTATCAATCGCATCAAGATGGAGAACTGGACCTCTTCGTCAAAAATTGAGCTTCTGGTTCATGACCTACATCAGCTCCGCTCGGACAACGCTACCCACAAATCCATCATCTTCTCGCAGTTCACCACCATGTTGCAGTTGATTGAGTGGCGCCTCCGTCGTGCCGGCATCACGACTGTCATGCTCGATGGAAGCATGACTCCAGCCCAGCGCCAGGCCTCGATTGAACACTTCATGAACAACGTGGATGTTGAATGCTTTTTGGTTTCGCTGAAAGCTGGCGGAGTGGCCCTGAACCTGACTGAGGCATCCCGCGTCTTCATCGTTGACCCGTGAGTCTGCTAATTCATGGTCCAATGTTGAAGTGAGCTAATCTTTTGGTAGCTGGTGGAATCCCGCTGCAGAATGGCAATCGGCTGATCGATGCCACCGTATCGGCCAGACTCGTCCTTGCACAATCACCCGGCTGTGTATCGAAGATTCGGTGGAAAGTCGAATGGTTCTGATCCAAGAAAAGAAGACGAACATGATTCATTCCACGGTGAATGGCGATTCCAAGGCCATGGAATCTTTGACGCCCGAAGACATGCAATTCTTGTTCCGCGGAAGTTAATTGCCTCGTCTGCTTTGGAAGTCCAGGATCATTCTTATTTATCCCCCGGCGGCTTTTATCTGATATTATATTACTTAGGCAGGAGACATTTTGGTCCTCTACTATTGCAGCATGGCGTTCACGGTTGCTTCGCTCAGGACATGGGAGATGGGATAGAAACGTTTCAACTACACTGGCAGTTTATATGAATGCAACGGGTTTCATTGATTCGAGGTGCCTAGTCTGACAGCCCCTAAGCTTGCATACAAACACGACTAGGCCCTCCAACTCTTTGACGGTTCCCTGGCATCGATTGTGTCCCTGGCCTGGACGTCTTCCTGAGCTGTGTCCAAGAGCGCAACACTCAGCTCTGGGAGCTCGAACTCAAAGGCGCCGTCATCGCCAGCCTCGACCGTCGTCACCGTGCTTCCGACAATGTTGTTGCCTTCGTGGGGGTCGTTGTATGCATACGGGTCGCCCTCAATGTTGGTCAGCACCGTCAGCGTGGCTTTTGTGCCTGGCTCGACGCCCTCAAAGGACAGGGAGACGGGTACGTCCGCATGGTCCGTGGTGTTGTAGACGGCTGCCTTCCAGATGAACGACTGCTTGTCCTCGTTGGTGCCTGACACGTAGAAGAGCGGGTCGAGCTCTCCCTCGGCTGGCAGAGTGTGCGTCATGGGGTGGGCGGCGAACAGCTCCCAGACGTACCAGCTGGTGGAGCGGGTCGTCAGCTTGGGGTCAGCAGCAAACTGGACCAGCGTGACAGCCCACTGCCACCTGTCCATGGAACGCAGGACAGGGGCGTAGCATGTCGCTGGGATACGGTCTGCGTTACGCTCGTAGCCGATCAAACTGACTGCCTCGCCAACGCTGCCGATCCACCACGGGAACGGCATCAAGTCACCGTCCCAGCCAATGCCGCCGTTGGGGTGCGTAGCAGCGACCTCACCAATAATGTGGCCGATGGGCTGGTTGTCGAACATGTCAAACTCCTCGACAAGAGCATCAGGCTCGCGGTAAGGGTGGTAGTCGCCGATGCCGGGGGCAGGGATGTCGTATCCATCGCTGGTTGCGCCGGAGGAAATCACGGTGATGTCTGGGTACGCTTCGCGGATGGCCTTCATGAACATGGGGAAGCGGTACTCCTGGTAGCTCTCCCAGCCCGCGTCGCCACCGGCGAGCCAGTCCTCGTTGCCCACCTCGACGTAGTGCAGAGGCCATGGGTCAGGGTGACCGAGGCTTGCGCGAACCGAGCCCCAGGTCGAGTCAGCAGGTCCGCGAATGAACTCAATCTGGTTCAGGGCGTCGTCGATGAAAGGCTGAAGCTCGTCCTTGGGGGTGATATCGCCGTTCAGGGCAAGGCCAGCCCACACGCCGATCACTGTGCTTGTTAGAAAGTTTCTGCCGAAGGTGCGAATAAATTATCGTACCAATATCGAGGTCCATGTCCTGAGCCCATTCCAGGTACTCGACAAGTCCGAGGCCGTGAGTCTGTTGGTAGCCCCAAACACCTGGGAAGCCAGGGCGATCTTTGAGAGGGCCAAGGGTATCTTTCCAGTCCCAGTATGTCTTGTTGGTCTCGCCCTCGAGCATGTTGCCGCCCGGGAATCGCAGCATGGACTATGCTTGTCAGTGTAAGATCAACGTGATTGAACATGTGGACAAACCGGGTGGAGTTGAGCGAGTGCTTCGGCAATGTCGACACGAAGACCATTCTTTCTGTTCTTGTAGGTGGGCGGGAAAAGGCTGATGAGGTTGAAGTTGAGAGAGTCATCCGTAAGGCCCTATACAGAGGTCAGAAGCTGCCATCACTCCAATCCAAGCCTTCTGGGTGATTAATCTTACAGCAGGGTCAAAGGTCAAAGCAAAAGTGTTGTTGCTGTTGGGTGCATTGCTCTCCGGCACGAGCTCAAAGGTGTGCTCGACCCATTTGCCCTCTTGCGCCTCACTCTCAATCTCGACGCTGCCAAACACGACATCTTCCTCGAGGTCGCTGCGTAGCTCGGCCGTGAAGACACCTTCGTAGCCACCATATACCCAGAAGCTACCCGTGTAGGTCTTCTCCTCGACGGCCATTCCCCACCACCCCTCGTTCAAGAGACCAATGTTGCCATTGCCGGCCGCACCCCTCCTGGGCGTGCAGTTGCTCTTGCGGGGGGACACATTGACGCTGACGGGGAGGGCATCGCTCAATGGCTCATCCAATCGGCTGGTGTTGAGCTTTGCGTTGCCCACGGGTCGCCAGCCGTCCAGAGACAAGGGGTACGCGTCAGAGTATTGGAAGGCTCGGTTGCGGATCAGCTCGGCATAGATGCCACCATCACCAGAGTTGTTGATGTCCTCGTGGAGGAAACCATACTGCTTTCCAGAAGTGGCATTACCACCGGACGAGGCGACGTTGATGGTGAACGCATTGGCGAGCGGCAGCGCCAGGGAAAGGATGAAGGACCTCATCTTGGAAGACGCGCGGCGAGCTTGGTAGTTCAAAGAGACACCACATTCACAAGAGGCCGCTCTCGTCCGTACTTCTTATACCTAGTCGGGGTTGCACGGATAATGAGTGGCCATGGCTGCCCCCGTAGCTCGCCTTTACCCCTTTCTACCCATCCATTCAGGGCACGCCGCTTCAAATATCGGCACTTTAACCTTATTATCCAATGGTCAGGCCCCCGGGGCGCGGCACGTTGGGAACTTGGGGTATCGTACGCCCAGCCGAATGTTGCCTTGGTTTCTGGGTGTCCAAGTACCGATAGTATTACGTCTGCCGATCTCTTCAGTGCGGAGAGAGGCTGGGGTCAAAGCACCTGATTCGTGCGGTTGTTTCTTAATCAGAATGTCGTTCGTGCTGCATGATGGGGCGGGCTGCCGGATAATTGCGTGGGCTGATGATGCGGACAAGACCGGATCTCAGGAACGGCTGCTGTTGTCCAACCCCAGCTCGCATGGTCGCACAGCAATTTTCGTGTTTCCGGGCTATACAGCCTATTTCAGGGCCTCCTGTTTGTTCATTCTGCCTGGGACATGTGAGCCTCGGCGACACTATCGCGTCTCTAGAAACCGTCGCGGACGCTCAAATGTCAACATGAAAGAGGTTGGCCAGATATATAGCATCAAAGACTTGCGTTACCCTGCACCGCTGCAACCCTGAATGCCATGTTGAACGGTCGCTTCTCATAGGCAGATTGCCAATGCAATGAGACGTGGTTCCTGAAAATAAACCGAACGACATATTGCACAGATCAAATGCATGCATATCGCACCCTGCACAGCAGATCGTTTCGTCGGCAACAATAGCGGCCGATTCCGATCGCCGCGAACAATCACCAGGCGTAGCCTCTAAGTTGCTGCGGAGTCAAGTGTTCGCTCAATCGTCTGTATTCGCTCTAGTATTAAGTTGACAGAAGTATATTCCTATTCCAGGTCCAACTCTTCTCGTGTACTGACGCGGACCGACGTGGGCTGAACAAAAGTCGGCCCTAGTCTCCTACAGCCGAATGAGGGCTTCCGCACCAGGCTCGCTGCAGACATAGATGACATCGTGAGCGTTGCTGAAGCCATTGAACTGAGTGGCAGAGCACTTGGTGTAGGCACCCATGTCCTCAAAGTAGAGCCAATCGCCGACGTCCAGAATGGCGTCAAAACGGATGCTCTCCGCAATGCGGTCGATGCCGTCGCAGGTGGGACCCCAGACTGAGTACTCGACGCCCTCGGCGATGGGTACAGGGTTGGCGATGGGGGTATCGTAGAGCGTTTGACCGCTGGCGCGCAGGATCTTGGCGACGGGGTTCTGATGGTCAAACATGATGGAGGAGAAGTTGCCATATACACCGTCGTTGACGTAAATCATGTAACCCTTGCCGTCGAGGGTGGGGTCCTCGACAGTGCGGCGCGCAATGACATTGCAGGCAATGGTGAAAGCCGAGGAGACGTAGTAACGACCAGGTTCAGCAATGATATCGACGCCGCAGCCAGCAGGGAAGAACTCGGTCAAGGCACCGTCCAGGACGGCGGCCATGTCCTCGAAAGTGTCGCCAGTGAAGCCGCCACCCACATCGAGGGTACGCATGGCAAAGCCATACTCGCGACCCTGCTGGAAGACAGTGTGGGCATCGCGGACGGCCTGGAAGAAAGCCATGGGGTCCGAAGCACCGGAGCCAACGTGGAAGCTGACACCAACGACGTTCAGGTCGAGGTCCTTGGCCAAGCTGAGGAGGCTTTCAGTGGTGTCCATGGCGGCGCCAAACTTCATGCTCAGGCGGCACAAGCTGGAGGTGTCGTCCGTCATGATGCGGAGGAAGAGCTCAGCTCCGGGGTAGAGCTTGGCGATCTTGTAGAGCTCGTCCGCATTGTCAAAGGTCATCTGCTTGACGCCGACAGACTTGACGAAGCGAACGTAGGAGTTTGTCTTGCAGGGCTGAGCGTAGATGATGCGATCGGGGCTCGTGCCCATGGACAGGACCTGTTCGATTTCCGTCTTGGAGGCGCAGTCGAAGCCAGTGCCAAGCTCAGAGAGGAGCTTGAGGACCTTGGGGTCCGGGTTGCACTTGACCGCATAGAAGGGCTTGACGCGAGGCAGGTTCTTCTTCCAGCGGAGGTGCTGGCGGTACACGTCACCTAGGTCGGCGACGTAGAAGGTGTCCTCCTCGCCAGCATCGCAGAGCTCGTGGTCGATGGCCTCGACACGCTGGTGGAGAGCCTCGCCGATGAGCTTCTTGGGGTTGACCGGTTGAGGGGCATTCTCATCACTGGGATGAATCAGAGTTTCCACGATGGAAGGCCTCTTCCTCATCAGCGTATGATGATCAGGGATGACATGGTGCTCGAGTGCAGCAGCTGCCATGACCATATCCGTGGTTGCGGTGGGTGGTATTGGTGACTGAAAAGCTTGTTGGGGCTTGAAGCGGTCTTAGGGCGGTCGAAAGCGATAGCAGACTGAACCCTCAATGGACTGGCGAGGCCTCCTCGACTCTCCCTCTACGAGAGGAAGAGACACAAGATTCCTCCTATGCGGCAGCTGACGGGTGTCGGAGAACGGATCCTGTTCGGACTGGCGGCCTGAGCCTGAGTTGAAGTGCAGGTTGTCGAGTACTTTACGGTCGCTCAGCGGCAACAGGTGGAGGGGGGATCGCGTTGATGATGTGGCTGGTCTTGCGCAGGCTGAAATCGCGGTCACTGACAAACGTAACGGCCCAGAAAGCCGTGTTGGCGGTGGTGCCTTTGAAACGACCAAAGGCAGTCGGGTCGGTGAGGTGTAGCTCTGTAGCAGGGCTCAGGTTAGTGCCAGGTTCTTTGTCAGGATATCGAGGCCTCCAGCAAGCCGGACCTGCGCCTCAATGGATGGCAAGCGCCTCGAGGCGGTCGAGACGGATGCTGTGGAGGGGTTGCGAAAAACGACTCACCTAGGATCTGGCTCCAGAGCAAGTTTTCGATGCGATTCGCCGGGGCGAATAAGTCGGAGAGTATTGACAATCGGTTAGTCAGTCTTGACGAGAAGACGAGAATGGGTTCGTTCCTTGGTGAGGTGCAGAAAGTCAAGAAGAGCGAGCCTGGAGGGGGGGCTACCTATAGAATTTATTGAATGCAGTGTGGGAGTGGTGAAAGCTCCTCCTGCTTGGCGGTGGGCGCACAGATCGAGGCTTCCCGACGGATCAGCGTTTTAGGCGTCCATTCCCCTTCCGTTGCCGAAGGCCAGGCCAGGGCCGCCAGGCAGCGTCCAGCGTCAGCCACACAAAATTTTCCCCGTTCCCCCCTGCAACCACCAACAAATTCTTCGACACCCAACCTAAATGCCCTAGCCCCGAACGCTGTCGCTGGGCACTCACTGGGACACCTGCTGTAATTTCCTTTTATGACTTGGGCAGCATCTGACGTTCAAGTTCGAGCAAGGCTGAGAGCCCGGACAATTGCCCTCGGATAGCCCGCTGGGCGTTGAAGTGAAGCGCAGCGTAAGCGTCCCGGGAGCCCATAAAAATAGTTATGCCAGACTGCGAACGGCACGTCACCGTGTTTTGGCAGCGCACCTACCAACGGCCATTGCCCGCCCACCGGTCACCTAAGTTCAGTCCACAAATGCGCCGTTTTTAAAGGACTGGTCCTAGATACCCAGACAACTCGCTGCGTCACTCATTCAATGCAGTTATGTTCTTTATCTCTCTGCTAAGTCTGCTTGCGCTCCTCGTCACCATTATGAGGCCCCATAGAATTGTGGCTACGGTGACGTATGCGGGGCAAGAAATTATCGCAGTTGAGCAAGCAAGATGATCCTCAAGCCTCGAGGTTCCGTGCATCTTAATCAATTCTTTGCTTGGCTTGTCTCACTCCAGATGCGACCTTGGCAGGATAGTCAGGAACGGGCAATTGCCACATTTCTAGAACATCTGCAACATATGCGGTGTGACGCCCATGACCAATGGATGCCTTCTTAGAGGCTCGAGACGCAGGGTGTGGTCGAGCACGTGACCGCATTTTCATGAACATCGACACCGCAACTCTCAGGACGCGGATATACAATTTCCAATCTAGATTTTGATTGGCTTTCTTCTCTTCTTCATGAAATGCATGTTCTCGGCTTTTTAGTCCAGTAATCCAAAGCTCAAGGAGTCCGGCTCTGAGAAAGCGAGTATCCCTCAGTGCCTCCAGACCTCCACCAACTTGGCAGCCCATCCAGCTTGATGCCGAAGCGCCGCAGCCAGGAAAGACCGACAAAAGACGGAGGAGAGGCGCTCAGGGATGGTGTTCTTTTCTTGCGTTGCTCTGTGGCCTTACTGTCATTGAAGAGGCAGTAAGACGTATCGTATCTGAACGCGTGCTCAAAGCAGAGTTCCAAAAGGCGGGAATCAAGGCGAGAGTGAGTAGCGTCATGTCTATGTACCGTGTCTATCTTTATATACGTCCGTCCCGATATTATCTTACAGATCATTCGCCCGTCTTGATGTTCATGTCCTTCACAGCCCACGAGCTGTCAACCCAGGAAGGCTTCTCGCCCAAGAAAGCTGTCCTCTCGTCGCCCTTCTCCACGGCGTCGACAAGGTACCTCTGGGCCACGTCGCGAACCTGCTCCTTGCTCACGTCGAGCAACTGCAGTCTCTTCTCCTGGCGCATTTCCTCCGTGATGCCAGAGAGGAACTTGGCCATGCCTTCCTGATTGACGGCCTTGGGTGCATCGACGCTCTGGAACACAGAGATCTTTGCCTCCTCAAGGTCGCGATCAGACCACGTGCGGTCCCGGGCCCAGCGGCCTGCATTGCGCATGATGCCCAGAGTATTCTGAGGGTTTGGGTCGCGGTAAGAATAGAAGCCAAAGAGGCCATCAAGCGCTCGGGAGTAGGCCCCGCCGCCATACGCTCCACCCTTCTCACGGATCTCGTGGTGAAGGTGCTTGTGTGTAAGAAGCTGTGACAGAATTTGCAAGGGCGCCGTGTCCTTGGACGTGTACGATGCTGTCGGTACGGACAGGCCTCCGTAGTAGACCTGGTATGGGAGGGGAAAGAAGGTCTTGCTATCCTTGGGCAACGGGGTGAGCCCTGACGCCTTGGGCGCTACACCGCCTGCAGGCAGACTGCTCATGAAGGACTGCAAGGAGCTAGCGTTGGCCGCAGCGCTCTCAGAGCCGCAGGTCAGGGCTGTGCGCATGTTTTCATTCGCAAGAGCGAAGCTCTGGATCTTCTTGAGCTTCCCGATGACATCTTCCAGTGAGTCGGTCTCGGGGCGACTTGCTAGCTGTGTCGTGAGCTTGACCTGCGAAAGGCCACCGACTTGCTGGCGCAGCCACGCGCTGCGTGTCAACGTAGATTCGGCGTAGCCCATCGCGAACCGATGGCCCGAAGATGCAATGTCGTTCACAATGCCATCTGATGATGCTTGCAGCAGTTGACGGATGCGAAGGGCAGCTTCGGGGCTGTCAAAGTCTGTCTCCAGAACCAGCTTGGAGAGCAAGTCATACATCGCGGGGACGTTGCGGTCTAGAGCCATGCCGGTGAAAATAATGCCCTCGCTGGCCTGCTGGAAGTCCGTAGGGGAAGGAGTGGAGTGGTAACCCACTGACACGCCTCCAGTCTTCAGCTTGATTAGATCCTCGAGCTGCTCCATGGTCATGTCCTTGGTTCCCAGACGCATAATGCTGTCTGTGAACAGCGGGATCAGCTCGCGGAGGTCGTCTGGCAAGTTGTCAAGGGTATTGATGGCCCGGAAATACGTGAGGCCGTTTGTTGGGGCTTCATGCCATTGCACAGGAGTGTTGCCCACTTTCTCGTCGCGGACAACCACAGAGTCCTTGACCCGGGGGATATCCTTGACGTACACAGTGGGCAAACAGCTGAGATCTTCGGTGTTGGTCTTGTTCTGCTCAACCAAAAGGTCTTGCTCTTGCTTCTCGAAAATTTCGCGGGCCTTTTCGGCACTGCCAGCCTTCTCCTCGGCTGCCTTGATCATAGACGACAAGCGCTCTTGCTCCTCCTTGACCAACTCCTCGCCGAATGTGGTAGAGGGAGCCATAGTGAACGTCAAAGTGTTGTCGTTCAGGAGATACTTGTCGATCAAGCCCTCGAGGTAACCACCCTGCTCCAGCTTCTGCTGAAAGCGGGTCAATGTATCGTTCCATGCCAGCGAATCAAAGGGATCGACGCCGTTGAACCACTTGGGCTTGAGCCGGTTCAGCATGGAGAAGCCAAAGTTGGCCGTCTTGTGTTTCAAGCCAAGCTCAAGCTGGTGCAAGGAACCGTCAATCTTGGTCCTGTCGAAACCCTTGTCTCGAGCATCGCGCAAGATCTCCTGGATACGCCCCTTTAGCTTCGGCACATCAGCTTCTTGAACGCCTGTGAGGCCAATCGAGAAGATTCCACGCTTGGCCCCGCTATCGTAGCCTGCATTGGGGCTCCAGTCGGCTCCCATACCAGTCTCTACAAGGCCTCGGTACAGGGGTGAGCCGTAACCGTCCATCAACAGCGTCGACAGGAGCGCAATGGAGAAGGACTCCAAGACATCCGTAGTATCTCCAGTCACCCAGGATACAGAGGTTTTGTATTGTCGGTCCGAGGCAACCAGGGGGTCCAAGGGTCCATACTGGGTGACCTCCCGAGGCCCATCTAGCGTTGCCGGTTCGTGGATGTTGCGATCAGCTCTGATCTTCTCAAAGGCTTGAAGACGAGCGTCGACCTCCTTCAAGTGATCGGCGAGCGGCATATCTCCGTATGTGAAGACCTTGGCGTTGCTGGGATGGTAATTCTCGGCATGGAAGTTCTTCAATTGCTCGTAGGTCAGGTCGGTGATCTTTTGAGGGTCGCCGCCCGAGTTGTTGATGGCCGGAAAGATATGGTCCTGGAACCTGATGTAGTAGAGATAGCCGGCGTCGGACATCTGACCCTTCATCTCATTGTAGACCACCCCCTTGAACACGAGCTTCTTGCTTTCCGGGTCCTCGGCCAGTGGATTCTCGGGACCGATTCGCCAACCTTCTTGCGTAAAGTCCGACTCTTTCAAAAGAGGCTTGAGTGTCGAATCGAGGTAGACGGACATGAGGTTCTTGAAATCCTGGGCGTTGGTAGTGGCGAATGGATAGAACGTATGATCCGATGCGGTAAACGCGTTCATGAAGTTGGACAGAGTCCTCGGCAGCATCTTGAAGAAAGGATCGCGAATCGGATATCTGGGCATGTCAGTGGTCTGCGCGCAATCCGTCTGGGGCCGCCAACGTACTTTTCACTTCCACAAAGGGTTGTGTGCTCGAGGATATGGGGGATGCCAGTGTCATCCGGGGGGTTAGTTTTGAAGCCGATGGAGAAGACATTGTTGCTGTCGTCACGCGCAATGTGGAGGTAGTCGGCGCCTGTCTTGTCGTGTTGAAGGTGCACCGCGGTCAATTCGAGCTCGGGGACGTGTTTCGATCGAACGAGAGTGAAGCCATGGAGCTTGTCGCCAGCCTTAGGAAACTGCCCCAGGTCTGTGACAGCCTTGCGGGCTGTCGCTGCTGCATTGCGCAACATTCTGGATTTACTGTACAAAAGCGAAAGAAAAGTACAAGAGATACAACAACAAGATAGAAATACAAGAAATGTTGAGGTTGCACAGAGGGTATCGAGAGAATGACGCCGAGGAATCCTCGCACCTGCATAAAAAGACCATGGACCCTGTCGCACCTGCAAGAGGCTGCTTAGTAACCTCGTGGGTGTGGAGTATACTTCGGCCCCATCCTAAGCCGCTAGTCCGGACATGATAGTGTGCAATGCTGTCCAGTGCTAAACCTTTACCAAATGCTGATATTGCGCTAACAGTCTGTCGCTGCATCACCACTGTTGAGAAAACCACCACAACCTCTTCCTTCTAGGTGGTTCTTGACGACGAAACCCACTCAACGGGGCGTGGTAATCGACCTGTACAGTGCACCACGTCATACGACGACGGTTTCCTAGCCGCCGAGATATTGGGATATCGAACACTGGTACGTTGCGGCGGATTGTGGGCGAGCGTCACTAGAAATCGTCGCGCTTGTGCTGGCTTGGATCTAATGTGGCCTCTACAGGGATAAGCACCGCCATTGCTGTCTTCCAAATAGGACGGAAACATATCCATCGACGACCGAAACCATCGACTGCGCAATCCCAGACTTGAGGTCGTTGGTCTCCCGCGATTGTTCAGTCTGGGAATTCGCGCGCCTTAAACACTCGACTTGCCTGCCCGCGTGACGAATTGGATGGAAGCAGATGCCCAACATGCCCGCGAATCACCCCGAAAACGCCCTGTCCAACGGACATGATGAGACCTCGCACGCTTCTCACAATGCCGGCGCCGGTTCCAGAAAGGGATCGGCCAAATCCAAGAAGGCCTCCGGCGGCCCTGCCAGCAGCGATGAGGCGACACGACTTCTCCAGGCCAGGATCTCCCAGTTGGAGCAAGATGCTACAGCGGACAAGGAACAGGAGGCGGAGATTGGTACGTCAGCGCCGCGAGAAGCAATGATGGATGTCGAGTCTGATGGTGTATAGAACGTGAGGTTAAGCGTGCCCACCGCGACATGATCAACCAAACTGCCAAGATGGACGATGTGCCCAAGATCGACTTTCTGATGAAGAAGTCCAGCGACCTTCTTGCGGAAATGCGCCGGGTCGACCGCGAAAACCAGAAGAATAGGAAGCGAGGTGACGTGCTACAAAAGGAGCGCGACAACAGCCGCTCGGATCTGTCAAAGCAAGTGCAACTTAAGGAGAAACTCGAGAAGCTGTGCAGAGAACTGCAAAAGGACAACAACAAGCTCAAGGTAGGGATTGAAATGCAGCCGCCCGGTGAAATGCGCTGACGCTGGCGCTTGTACCAGACAGAGAATAAGGAACTCTACACGACACACGTGCATGCCAAGAGCGCATCGGATGAACGCTTTGCGCAGGTTCTTGCCCGGCTTGAGGGTTGCCAAGAGGACAGAGACGTGCCCAAGAAGCAGGTGGTCGACATAGCTATGGAGGATCTGTATGTTGGCGCTGGGGCCCTTGCACTCAGCGATCTTGACCGGCTGACCCTTTTTCCAGCTTCAAAACTCGCTTCAAGTCGCTCATTGATCAGTACGAGCTACGTGAGCTACACTTCCATTCCCTCATGCGGACAAAGGAGCTGGAAGTGCAGTATCACATGTCGCGCTACGAGAGGGAGAAGAAGAATGCCGAAGCGGAGTCATCAAAGTCTCGCCAACTGCAAAGCCAGGTCCAGGCATTCACCAAGACGGAGACGGAGTTGAGAAATCAGCTCAATATCTATGTCGACAAGTTCAAGCAGGTGAGTTGGCTGATGCGCTAGCTTCGCAGTTCTGACTAATGCGTCAGCAGGTCGAGGACACGTTGAACAATAGCAATGATCTCTTCTTGTCTTTCCGGAAAGAAATGGAGGACATGTCCAAAAAGGGCAAGCGGCTGGAGAAGGAGAACGACGCCCTCAAGAGACATAAAGACGCTACCAACGCCAACATTATCCGCATGGCCGAGGAGCGTCAGGAGTGGAAAAGGAAGAGCGACGAGGCCGACCGGAAGAGCAACAAGCTCATGAGCATCATACAGGGCATGCAGCAGCAAGGCCGGCAGGTTCCTCCCAACTTGGCAAGCACCCTCGACAGCTACAACGACCCGCACCCCCAGGGCGAGGGCGATGAGGAGGAAAGCGAGTATTCCGAGGAGGAGGAGGAGCTCAGCGAGTTTGATGAGGCTGAAGACGACGAGGATACAGAGGATGAGGTCCGTTCTGGGAGCCAGGCCGCGCCGGTCTATGGGCCAGAACGGCCACCTCACCAACAGGTCCAGCCTAGCGTCAATGGCCACTAGAAGACGATGAATACGCAAGTATTTGTTCGTTGCACACTTCCAGGCGTGATTAACTGATGTCTTGCCAACATGAACTGACCCTCTCTGAGCGGCCTGTAGCTCGCTGGTGCGAGCCAGGTCGTACCCCAGGCCGCCAGGAGTGCAGCTCGTGCACGTGGGACTGCATTGAGGTACTGCGTTGGAGAATGGCCGGCCATGAGCAGAACGTAGCCGTCGATGCTAGTGAATGCGTTGTGGCTGTGGTTCCAGTGAATGCTGGCGTTGGGACCAGGCCTTATTACACCCGTAGCCAGATCGCATCCAATGCCCATGTCATGAGTGGTGAGGTCGGGAGTTTCTAGGAAATTGAACCTCCGAGTATTTCCATATCTGTAAGCCAAGGGAGAACGTTGGCTGCGGTAAGATTGAAGTAATGTGGGTGAAGGATTGACCCCTTGCGCTACGTATTAATAAGAATGCGGGCGGTTTCCCGCGCCGCGGCGGCCAGGCTCGACATATGTCGTTCAGGCCACGCGAGCTTCTTTACTTTCCACACGACCAACACCAACCCTCCCCAGTCTGTTCCATTTGCGTCGCCATGATGGACTTTTTGCAGGTTTGCTCCCAGATATCCATACCAAAAGCCCCAATTGCTAACTATGGCAGCGCCTGGCGCGCTTCCTCGATCGCCCGCTCTTCCCTTGGAAGCGCCTGATCATGGGCTTCTCGATCGGCCACTACGTCTTCGAATCGTTCCTCACGTTCCGTCAATATCGTGTCCTGAACCGCCCGTCTCCTCCCCAGGTCCTCGCTAAAGAAGTCTCCACCGCCGATTTCGAAAAGTCTCAGGCTTACGGCCGCGCAAAGGCCAAGTTCTCTATGGTTAACGGCCTCTGGGACCTACTCCAGAACCTCGCAGTGTACCAGTTCGATGTCCTTCCCAAGCTTTGGGATCTGACGGGCGATCTACTCCTCAGGTTGGCGCCTGCGCGCTTCACGGGCGAACTGAGCCATTCCATCGTTTTCATCCTCTCGTTCCTCGCTGTCCAGCAAGTGCTCAACCTTCCGTCCCAGCTGTACTACACGTTCGTCTTGGAGGAGAAATATGGCTTCAACAAGCAAACCCCGGCCCTTTTCTTCACGGACATGATCAAGACCAATCTCATCACCACCGTCGTTCTGCCGCCAATCCTCGCTGGCTTCCTCAAGATCATCCAGAAGACGGGCAACCAATTCTTCTTCTATCTCTGGGCATTCGCGGCTGGTCTCCAGGTCTTCATGACAGCTGCCTACCCGACCTTCATTCTCCCTCTGTTCAACAAGCTGTCGCCGCTCGAGGAGGGCGAGTTGAAGACCAAGGTAGACGGCCTCGCTGAGCAGCTCAAGTTCCCTCTTCACGAGCTCCTGGTCATCGACGGCAGCAAGCGCAGTGCTCACTCCAACGCCTACTTCTTTGGTCTCCCCTGGAAGAAGCACATTGTTCTCTACGATACGCTCATCAATGACCACAGCGCGGATGAGGTCAAGGCCGTCTTGGGCCACGAGCTCGGACACTGGAAGATGGGCCACACGACGAAGCTCATGGGCATCTCGCAAGGGCATCTGCTTTACGTCTTCACCCTCTTCTCCGTCTTCATCAACAATAGCTCGCTCTACTCGTCTTTCGGGTTCATCGCCCAGCGTCCCATTATCATTGGCTTCCTCTTGTTCAACGAAACCCTGGCGCCGTTCGACATGCTCGTCAAGCTGGGCATGAACATGGTCACGCGCAAGTACGAGTTCGAGGCGGACAAGTTTGCAAAGGATCTCGGTATGTCGAAGGACTTGGCCAAGTCCCTCCTTAGGCTGCACACCAAGAACCTGAGCAGCCTTGATGCTGACCCCATCTACGCCACGTACCACTTCTCGCACCCTCACGTCACGGAGCGACTCAAGGCTCTAGGGTGGACCGGTGAGGAGAAGGTGCTCGATGGTGATGTGAAGGAGGGTGTCGTCAAGGCCTCTGGCAGGGACGAGCTTTAGAAGTAGACTTCGTGACAGACGTGCAGCATCTTGTGCAGTTGGAGCACAAGGTCACAATACGAATGGCCAATTTTGTACAGTAGTTGAAAGAGAAGCAAAATAAATTCCTGATCTTGGTTCGTTATTACTCAATCATCTGAGGCACTATCATCTATTTTGCGTCCGAGTCATCTGAGTCTTCACTACCCGACTCGCCTTCGGAGTCTTCCTCCTCCTCATCGTCTTCATCTTCCTCGTCGTCGTCGCCGGCGCTGAGGCCATAATCGTCGTGGAAGTCACTCAACTCCTTGATCTGGACCTTGTAACCCACAGCCTTGCACGCCTTCTCCAATCCCTGGGACAATGTCAGACCTTGGTTCTTACACTCAGGTAAAACAAAAAAAGGAAAACTTACTTCGCTCATGGACTTGCTGCATGTAACCACCACATTGCTCTTACCCGGCTCGAAGCAGGGCATGATGATATCCGTCATGACCTTCTTCATCTGATCCACCGTGACGTCTCGGACTCTCCTGAGGATCTGCTTGGACCAATCCTTGGGCAAGTCACGCACAACAGCTTGGATGTAGTTCTGCTGCGCGGCGCTGGGCATTGTCGACTGCTCATCGGCGAACATGGTCACAATCTGGCTGACAGTTCCCTCGAGAAGATGCTTGTCGACGGGCACGGTGCCGTTGGCAATGTTCAGGATAGCGTCGCGTGAGGCAGCAATAGCCTTGGCCGCGTCGGGGGAGCGGTACACTCTGTACGACAGCGTGCCAGCGTCGACGTTGCGGCTGAAGAATGAGCCGTAGGCATAGCCAGCGCCGCGAACTGCGTTCCACAGGGGACCTTCGACAGTCTCGAGGTATCCGATAGCGACCATCATGGCGGGCAGCTGGGGGTCTGAGAAGGACGACAACCCAGGAGCCGTGCTGACGGTGAAAGACGACTCAATAGAAGTAATAGGGACGATGACAACGCCCACTTTCCCGGGGTTCCTACCTTCCTCGTTGAGGAGAGCGACGGGCTTGACAATGGGGATCATCTTCTCATCCTTGGGGGCGTTGAGGCTGGATGACAGAGCGTCCCAAGAAGTTAGAGGCTCTGGCAGAGTCTTCAGATTAGCCGTGACAAGGAAGCGCATGTTCTCGAACTTGAAAAGCTGGGTGCGCAACTGATCGAACCATCCGATGACCTTCTCGGGCTCGCGTTGGAGTAGTTTCTTGAGGCGCTTCAAATAGACAGCCTTGACCAGAGTGCGCTTGGCCACGGGCATACTGGACCGCTCCAAGTGGATGGCGGCATCAACCTCGGCGGCCATGTCGCGACCGTCTCGCTTGGCTTCCGGCACATCAGCGAGAGCCTTGGTAATAGCAGCCTTAATGCGGACGGGGTCAAAGATGGCATCAAAGGCCATGGTACGGATCCACTCCACGGCAGCGGCGTATTTGCTCGGCTCGACTGACATTTGGATCATGAGGCCGTCTGCGTCGCCAAGGTAACGAGCCGAGCTCAAGCTGTAGCTGACAGTGTCACGCTCCAGCTCCATGACGACCTGCTCAAAGTTGACTCTTTCGCCATTGCGCTTGATGGGCGTGTTGAAGAAGTTGTCGATGAAGATGGGAATGAGCGGCTTCAGCTCCATGGGCAGCCCGGACGTGCCAATATGGGCGGTGATGTGGACGAAGCTGCTGGGGACATCCTCGAACTGGATGAAGAGCGGCAGTTTGCCGGACGTCGTTGCATCCAGAGTCTTTTGCGCTCCGCCCTCACCGAGGCCCAAAGCACGGGCGTACCCTGATCGAGCAGTGTCGGACTCGATAAAGTGGATGGACTCTGTGCTGGGGACGCTCCATCGGTCAAGAACCTCGGCAGGGATGGGCTCATCATTCTTCTTTTTTGCTGCTTCCAGTCTCTCCTTGAGCTTCTTGAGACCGTCCTCTCCGAGCTCTTCCTTGCGCTTGGCAATGCGGTCTTCTTCCTCCTTCTTCTGTTTTTCTGCCATGGCGAACGAAGGCTTGCCCAAGATGGCGACGTGTTTGTTGTCGGACATCCACCTGCGCAAAAAGGCCCGCCAATCCTCGTCGGTCCATTTCTCAATGATGTCGTACTCGTCCATGCCCTTGAGGTCCTTGAGCGTTGATCCATCACGTTTTCCGAATAGATAGTCGCTAATAATGTTCGTGGCGTAGAAAGATTCCGATATCTCGGCGTGGAACATGACACGTCGTTTCTCGCGGAGCAGGCACTCGCGCATGTAGTTCATATCCAGAGGCTTGGATGCGACTTCCTTGAGCAATTCAATGAGTCTCTTGTAGACCGTATCCAGCTTCTCGGTAGCGACGCCAGTGGGCATGAGCCAGATGACGGTACTCGGCCGGGTGTCCCATGAGTAGGAAACTGAGCTAGCCAGCTCTTCTTTCTCGACAATGACATTCTCGAGAATGGAAACAGATGAGCCGCAGAGATACGTCAGGAGGATGCTGAGGGCAGATGTGGCAGTGACATCGGTGCAGTCGGGACCGAAGAAACCGACGAGAATTTCGCCCATGGACTCGTCTTCCTCTGGGAATTCAGCGGTCTCGACGACTGTCTCCTTGAGCTCTGGTGGCTGCGCGGAGTCGATCCAGGGGCTAGACGCGGAATTAGCAAGGTTGGTTCGTGTAGGGGAGAGCAGTCTTACCGCTTGAAGGGGGTGTCGAGCGTGGGAATGTCGTCCTTGATACTTTCTTCAAATTCGTCTAGGATATTGATGAGATTGTCGTGGTCTGCCTCACCAACAATGACCAGACAGAGGTTGCGAGGCTGGTACATCTCCTTGTGGAACTCCCGGATACGCTCTGGCGTGAGGACCCTCAGCGCCTCGGTCATCCCTCCCGTCTCATAGCGGAACCCAACGTTCTCAGGATACATGATTCGTCGTGCCTTGAGCTCCATGATTTCTGTGCTCTGGAACTGGACGGCTTGCATCTCGGAGTACACGACACCAGCATCGTTGCCGTCTCCATCGACATGCCAGACCTCAGTTGTGACGGCCTCATCGGTGATGGTAGGCACGATGATGTGCTCGAGATATACCGGGAGAATTTGCGCAAAGCCATCCCATCCGGCTGTGTCGATCGTGTAGGCGGTGTGATCTGTCGCTGTCCAGGCATTGGTACCTGAGTATGCCCTTGACGCCAGCTTGTCTAGCAGGCCCTTGTATTGATAGCTTTTGGAGCCCATGAAGATCAGGTGCTCCAGCGTGTGGGGGGCGCCAGAGTCGTCAAAGATTTCGGTGGCGAGCGTGAAGTAACCCGTGATCTTTGGACCCTTGCGGTCGGCCACAACGACCTGCATGCCGCTTCGCTCCGACACGTACTGCGTGATGGTGCACGGAGCATAGTCGGTCTTGAAGCTTTGGATCTGGCGGAAGCCAGATCCTTGTTTTGCTGCTGGCATACTACACAAAGTCAGCTTCGAATGCCAAGGTTGATACTCAGGAGGCAAGGTGCATGTAAAGGCGCGCGCGGGCACGAAAGTGAAACTACTGACTGAAAAGTTCAGGAAAGAGGTTTGCATGGGATAGTGGCTGAGAATGTGGTATGTGAAGAAGCTGAGTAGACCCACAGCGATAGCTATGAGAGAACCAGGCGCATGAGGAGGCCTGTTCTTCGTCTGCGGCGCCATGGCGACGTTCTTCGAGGCACTCTTGTCATCTCACGATGGTTGTGACAATGACCCCGCTATCGTGAGAACGAGGATAATCGCGGGGTGCTGTGTAACTCGTGTGAAGGGAAGAAGAAGGCTTCAGTAGAACATGGCGAGGGTGCTTGCTTACCTGGGCGTGTCTATAGCTTACGATGCAGCTCTAGCAAGGCAACGAGGCACAGTGCACTGAGGCGCAAACACTTTTGTCCTGCCGGCGAGGTGTGAGCTGTCGAGGTCGTGATACTGCCCCGCTATGCAGGACCCGGCCTTCAGGCACTTGATGAAAACGACCAAAGGTGTGTAGATCAGCGCACCTCATGCGACTGCACAGTAGAGGAGGGACGTTGGAGAAGATTTCGAGCTCCTTGGAAAATATTTAATCTTTTGCAAGCAGACAATGCTAGCAATTATGGTGTCTCGTTCTAGGCACAGACAGGAACAATGATTAGGCAGTATCTGAGGCGAAAGGGTCCCTCATTGGCTGCCTGACGTCAATAGCGGGGCTTCAGTCGACAAGGTGGCCGCATCTCCAACTACGTGCCTCGAGCTGTGCCTATGAGACCTCGCCAGCACATATTCGACACTCAGCACTTTGACCTGAGCAGTCCCGAGGCGCATATTGACTCGGTCGACGACAATGAAACGGTCATAGCAACCACCGCAAGCATACTAGATCAGGTTCGCCCTCCCTTCGCCCTCCTAGTCGTCGTCTACCCATGACCGCAAGCTATGGCCACCACGTCTGAGCCCAACCACCTCAGCGAGGCCATTGTGGCTTTCTCGCTGGAGGGAAAGTTTCCAGACGACATCGCCTCCTTTCTGCCAGTCTCGCAAACGAACCTCGGCCCTACGATCGAAGCGCTAGACAAAGCCAAGGCGCAGCTCGAGGTGAGCGACCCAGAGCGAGCTCGGGGAATCGACCGGTAGCTTACCTCGTACAGAGCGAGATTCATACGATCAACGAGGAAACACGCGACGAGGTCAGCTCTTGGGAGAAAAATGCCAAAAGCCTCCAGGATGACATTATCCGATCTAAAGCCATCGCCAACGACATCATCCGCCAGTCAGAAGCCCCCGAGACCTCGGGCGAAGCGATACAGGAGGCTGAAGAGAAGACCGAGTTCCTGAATCGCGAAGTCCAATACAGCCAGCAGTTGGTTGGCGTGCTCAAGGGCATTCGTCATGTCAATCAAATGCTGGACCAGGTTGAGCAGGCAAGCAAGGAACGCAGGGTGCTGGATTCTTTGATGCTTCTGGAAAGTATGTGTCACATCCCACCAAATGAAAAATCCGGGCTAACATGGAAGAGACTCCTGGGCTGCCATCGACGAGCTGGGTGCCAGTAAGACATGTCGGGTTATGAAGACACTGGATTTGAGGACCTTTGAGCTCAAGTCAGAGGTTCACGCTGTCTTTGACCGCATATGGAAACAACTTATTCAAGTCGACGTCGGCGCCGGTCAGGTTGCTATCTTCAGCTCCGTCAAAGGTAAATGGGGCACCTGTGGCGTTTGTACGGAGTGGGATTGTGCTAATTGGCTCTAGACGAGATGACCTTGACAGACGCCGTGGTCGGGCTCAAGGCATACAAAGAAGTCGAAGAGCGCATGGAACAACTATGGCGAAACATTGACGCTGCCATCATCTCACCAAGAATGGTTAGCAAGGCTGCATCCCTGCCGAGCATCAAGGTTTCGGAGGACGCGATCGAGCTGGACGGCCAGGCCGACGGATCGATCGCTTCCCTTCTCGCGGACCTGGAAGCTACGCTCGCCCTCATCGCAAACAAGCTGCCCGCTGAGATTCTCGAATCATTCTGTCGTTTCATGATGGGTGAACTCATCCCGCGACTTATCAACGACTGGCTGAGCCCGGCTGTACCGACATCATTGACCAACATGAAGGCCTTTGAGGAGATGATTGAGAACTCGAGACACTTCTGCACGGCCTTGTCGGCGCACGGCTTCAGTGGACTATGGGACCTGCAAGCCTGGGTGGAAGATGCCCCACAGATCTGGCTACAGAAGTGCAGGGAGACCGCTCTGGCGACGATCCGCACACGTCTCGCGAACGGTATCGGAGAGTCAAGGCAGGTAGAAAAGGTGGAGAAGCAGATGGTGTCAAAAGCAGAAGGGCAAGAGATCAAAGCAAGTGGCGCTGGCGCAACAGCTGAGAACGACGGATGGGGCGAGGAATGGGGCGTCGACGACGGTTGGGATGACCATGAAGAGGCGGGACCTGAGGCTTCGACACCCGCCAATAACGAATCAAAGAGACTGTCAACCGCGGTCGCTGATGACGACGACATGGCCGATGCCTGGGATGCATGGGGCGATGATGGGGGAGACGATGATGCGCCAAAGACATCTACCAATGACAAAAAGGAGCCCGAGTCGACGAACGTGGACGAGGACGAAGACGCCGAAGCATGGGGCTGGGGTGATGAGGACACGACCGAGCAAGCAGCCAGCAAACCCAGTCCCAAGAAGTCCAAGCCACAGAGAAGCCAGGAACCTGAAGAGACGAGAGAATTCGTCATGAAGGAAACATACCACATCTCATCCATGCCAGAGCCAGTGTTGGAGCTCATATCTGCGATATTCGAGGACGGCGCCAATCTAGCTCGGGGTAAGAGTGAGCATGGCCCCGTTGCCGCCATGGCTCCAGGACTGTTCAACTTACCAACGTCTGTGCTGGCGTTGTTCCGCGCGATATCTCCGCACTACTATGCTCTGGACGGGGGAGGCACCATGTAAGTCACGTCTCCAAACAAGGTGTATCATTGCTAACACAAGAAGGTTTCTTTACAATGACGCTACATATCTCGCCGAGCAGCTCGCAGATTTCGCAGCCCACTGGTCAACACGGAGTGATCTCACCACCCAAGCGAAAGAGCTATTGAAGTTGGACGACGACATCAAAGCCCTCCGCAGCTTCGCGAATCGCAGCTACAGCCACGAAATAGCCGTCCAAAAGACGGTCTTGCGCGATCTCATCGGTGGATCTCAAGCGCTGGCCGGGCAGGACGAGTGGGAATCAGCCATCGAAGCGGGAACACACCGGATTCGTGACATGGCGTCTACGTGGGAGCGCATTCTCATGCGTTCCGTTTGGCTACAGGCTGTTGGGTCCCTCACCGAGTCCCTTGCCACGAAGCTCATCACCGATGTATTGGAGATGTCTGATATTGGCGCGTCAGACTCGTACAGCATCGCAAAGGCCATCTCGACTGCCACCGAGCTGGATGATCTGTTTCTCCCCAGCCGTTTGTTCGGCACGCCATCGTCGGCGGAGGAAGTGCCCACGACGGCAGAGTTTGCGCCCAGCTGGCTGCGCCTCAAGTTCCTGAGCGAGGTGCTGCAGAGCAACTTGAAAGACGTGAGGTTTCTGTGGCTCGAGAGTGACCTAAGTCTGTACTTCACCCTCAACGAGGTGGTCGACTTGATTGAGGCCAGTTTCGAGGCGAATCCGCAAAGGAGGGAGACTATTCGGGAGATCCAGTCACATCCAAGTCCGAGGGCATAGGAGACGAAACAAGCACCGTTGGGGAGGCCCCATGATGGGCTTTGGCATTGCTATGGGACACAGTAACTCTTTAATTGAGATCTTCTTGTCCAAGGGCTTTCTACATTTCGACCCCGTCAGAACGAGGATCTGGTCGAGCTCTACCGCGTCCATTGATAGCTGTGACCTACCCTACGTAAAAGGCACTCGCAGGACTCCCAGGGGAGCTTTCAGACCGAGTTGACCTGACTCATGCCGTCGGATGAAGTATCGCCGCGACTCTCTCGACAGCTCCCGTTAGCGCCCACATATCCAATAGCTGATACCACGCTGCCAAACTCAAACTGGCCGGATCATACGATTCATGCTCCTGGGGTCTGTGTCCTGTGCTTTGCTCGAGCCAACATGTCAACCTCACCATGGAAGGGTGCCGGTAGTAGAGATGCCTTCACAATGCCATGATCGCCTTGTCATGCAGGCTGCCGCTCCACCGGTACTCGGTTCGGCGATGCCCAGCCTTGTGTGACTACGTTTCACCACTTCCCTGTGGAACGACGCGGGCGTAAGTTACTTGCTCGACAGCGCATCGCTGTGCAATGGTAGAAGTGACGCGCCTCCCACTGAGTCGTGTTGTTTCGTGGAGGATCGACATGCAAGGAAACGCAAATTGCTTCGTTGGCGCTCGTCGTCTGCGTTTGCCACTTGGCACACTTGCCGAACAAGGGGACCCCGGTGTTTACTAAACCGCAGTCCGCAGAGAACAGCCATTCTCTCGCATTTGTCGTGCCATGGGTGTGCAGAGAATCACAGCCGGCTTTGGCGTCGCGGGTAGCAGGGCGAGACGAAGTGGCGCCGGGGAGGACCACCCGCGCTCCAAGCACAGCCAGCGCATAGGGATTTCTCGAGGTCTGGCGTCTGGTGAAAGGGACATCCGGATGGCAATCATTAGCGAGGCTGTGAGGGCAGATTATCTGCCCCATAAGCATGGATAGTGACGAACGAGCATTTGATTGATGCCCGGTGAGCTGGGGACCCCAAAAGGTTGAAAATTGAGGATGTGGATTGAAGAGTAAGCCACCTGTTCTCTTGTGGCATCGACCGACTCCAAGTGCTTGTGACTCGCCCACTGCTCACCACCAAGCGTGGTAAAACGTACATAGACGGTCCATATCTGGGACGCTGACAGTGATTGATGAGAGGTTCAAAGGTACACATACATGTCGTCAATAGTAGCCCCCTGTCCGTTTCCACGCTTTGTTCGGGATCCACACGGATGCACGCCCTGACATGGAGCCCCACTGACACCAACTTTCTGGTGGCCACGCGTGCGACCCGCCTAGGATGCGGCACCCCCTGGACCTGGGGTTGGTTGACAGCGAGAGGTTCTGTAGTCTAGTTACGCATTGTGCATGGATTATAAAGGAATGGAGAACAGTTACTGTGGGCAAAAGTGTTTGCAGCGAGACAGCATGGAGACAGCACAGCATTGCCAAACAAATCGCATACGGGTGCGAAGCGGGCGCCCCGCACCGACATTTCCGCCCTTCTCATGGATCTTCTGGAAGTACGTAAAGGAGGTTAACTTGACCTGCCGTCTTGTCTGTCGGAGTGATCCGCGCCCACACGAAACACGCTTAGGCCCTGACATGTTTCCCACCCGCAGCACCTTGAGTGGCTGCCCTAGGAGAAACGTGACCTCGAGCTCATGCGAGTGCTAGGCCCCCAGAGGGATTCTGGAGGAAATTAGAGGATGTCATCCCACTTCATGCCAAATGGTGCCCTGCCTCGAGCTAGATGCCTAGTGCGGCGTGCCTACTAGTACGTAGTACTAACTGACAGTACCGGGATCACCGGTATCTTGAATCAGGGGTAGCACCCTGTGCTCGGTTGTGGAAGATAGAGGGGTCCTCGAGTCGCTGCCTCGACATCGCACCGGCGTGTCACATATCCCAGCAAGCTTTCGATGTTTGTTGGTACACTATTAGTTGTTACACACTTAATTGACTTCCATGGTTGGCGAGTGACATGGCTGCCTCGGACTTGTTGACCGTCTCGGCCGCCTACGTTGCTCCGTATGAAAGTCGCCTATCATTACAGCCTTGCAGAACAGGACAACCCACAAGAGTTATTGAACGTAGTTGTCCTGATATCATCAGATGGGGACAGATCGGTCAGGATAACCGCAGGCGGAGTCTGCAATTCAGGGAGACATCATGTATCTGCCAATATGAAGGGGATGGCCAGACAAGCCTGCGTACATGGACGAAGATGCGATGCCCTTGTAATCGGACCTTTCTTTTCAGTGTAGCCATGGGATGCTGCCAACGAAGCGAACAGCAGCCCATACAACTGGTGCAAGAAATCTGTGAAACAAACAAATGATAGCTCACCTCGCACGACAGGATCGGTCCCGGGACGAAGCCGACATTTTTGGAGCCCTCGCCTCACGTAAACAGTATGCTATGCGACGTCCCGAAGTTTTAGATACATGTAGCTTTCGCCCTATGAATTCATGCCACGCAAGGACTCGCTGCAACGCATGGTAGTATTTCCCTTGTCAGTACTAGAACGGGAGGATGTTCGCAGATCCGAGAATGGGAGATTGTAGATGGATACCTGGACCTGAAGTTACTCAAAAGATGCAATTCATTGAGTGACATGAAGTGCAATGTGAGGGAGGATTCCCGAACCGACAGGCGAGCCAAAGACTTGCCGCAGGCAAAATAGGTGTCGCCTTCCGAGCACCTGCTGTACCACTCATCAGTCTGCTGGGACAGCATGCTGCAGAGCGCAAGTGACATTCATGCAGCACGATGAACGGGCGCGCACACCTGTTGGAAGAGGTATATACACTGGGCAAACGAGACTCACGGGCCACCGCAGCATCCTAGAGGCACAGCTGGACTGAGGGCGTGATAATCCAAATCCAATCCCGAAGCAATGTTCCCTCTGACGAGCGACAGATCGGACACTTGTGCAACGCAATTCCGCCGTGGTCAGAGCGCAGCCTGTTGATAAGGCCGACCACAGTCGTGGTTCCGCAGCATTTCCGCTGCATGAGGCTGTTTTTCTGACACTGCTGCGCTGCTGCCTGCATAGCCACCCCAGAGCTGGCGGCTTGAGCTCGGCGATAATAATTAAGTGCCTTGTCTCGTACACACGTACGTAGCACCATCGCCCTTGCGGGAGGGCCACATAATTTGCCAGCAAATCCCATGTCGTAGATCAGCAATGCACCCCGCGCACCACACGCTTCATGCGCTGCGAGCAGCGTTGCGTTTGCTGTGCGTTCAAACGCTCGTACGGATGGCTGCTGCACGGTGCGATTGGACAGGGCCCATGTCGAGCAATTAGAGGCCGTGGCGAGCATGCGGTCCATTGCAACGTTGGCCAGTCTGATAATAGGGGCCGGACAGCTGGCGACTCGCGCTCGCATTCCGAATTGACGATGCCGTCATGGTGTGTTCGTGTTTCCTACGGAGTAGGCGGTTTGGAAATTAGGGACCTCGTTTCGCGACTTGGCGTGCTTGGCAAGCTTGAAACAGCGCTGACTGCGCGATAGAGTCCGACTGACCGACTGGCCATCGTGTGGAGCGCGCGCGCAGGGTGGTGTACCTGGTCTGAGGTAATGACTGATGAGACAGGTCCCGAAGCCGGAACGGTACCGGGAGGGACGAAGTATTTCGTACGACGTACGCGCAAAGCTCGACAGGCGTCGCGCTGCAAGGCAATGGCTGGTGGTACTACGTAGGTATCGCGAGTTCGATGTCTTGCAGCAATTGTGAGATCTGGTTCATTGCGGGGAGGAGGGGTCAGATGGAATGGGGGAGAAGGGAAGCGCCGGAAGGGAGGGGCGTGAATCGATACGTATGGACCTACATTACCAGCATGAGAGAGTACCTTGCGAATGCAACTCGACGTGTTATTAGATGGCATGTCGTGCCCTGATAATAAACGAGTAAATACATGCATTAGAAAGTGTTCTGAGTGTTCACCAATAGTTGTGCTAGCTCAGAGGACGTGTCACAATACGGAGGACGGCGTCAAAAGTTTTTGGTCGCCAAGACGCTAGAAGATCAGGGATTAGCTAGACCCATGGAATTTTTGCACCATATTGAGTGTAAATCTACTAGGCCGACTTTCCCCTTACTATCGAACGTTATTATAATTAATAAAACATAACTATTTTTTCTTTTAAAGCCGACCGTGAAGATACCGCACACCGATATTATAACAAGGGCTATGATTGTAAGCCTCAAGGCCTCGAATAAGACCACTATCGAGGTGATAGCCCTTATAGGCGTTAGCAAGAGCATAATTAACACGATATTTGCCCGCGCTGTGGCGCGAGGCTTCGACCCTGCCGTCCGGCCGATCGTCCTTATAGACGCCCTCCTTGCCGATAACCCTCGTTCTAGCCGTCTTTCTAAGCAGACCGCCACTAAAGAAGAGGTCTTAAAGCTTATACGCCGCGATCGATACGGAAGAGAGAAAAGCTACGCTAATATTGCTAGCGATCTTAGTTACTTCGGTATCGAGATATCGGCTACGACGATCCGGCGAATACTCCGTAGGGCTAGCTTCCGGAAGACTAAGCCTACGAGGAAGCTTAGTCTAATATAGAAGATAAAGAAAGAATAGCTCGAATAGTGCCTCGAAAGGAAGGATTAGAGCCTCGATAATTAGAAGAAGGTGATCTAGTCCGACGAGACCTCTGTGGTATTATTATATCGCCGCGGCGGTTATCGGATCTAGCGAACGCCTAAAGAGAAGGTTAATAAGAGCTATATCCGTAAGCGATAGAAAGGGTCTTCCGAGTTTATATTCTAGGGCTGCTTTTCTTACGATAAGAAAGGTCCTTGCTATTATTAGTGCCTAGAGACTACTTAAGAGAAACGAGCCTCCGAGAAGGAACTTAAGGCTTTGAATAAAGTACTCGAGCCGGAGGCAAGGAAGATATAGGAGTTAGAGGTTAGCGTGAATCGTATAAAGCTTCGCGAGGGTAAAGCCCCCGGCCGCGCACCACAATAGCGATAGATTAAAAAGACCGGGAAGCTCACGAGAGGCGGTAAAGGTAGTATCGACTAGTGGCGTTATTAGAAGATTATCTTAACGCCGAAGTTAATTCCTTTCGCGAAGGAATACGAGGCTGCCGGCCGGCTAGGTATATTAATTTAAGAGGATAAGGCTCCGGCATACTCACACTCTCTTCAATAATAAGTCTTCGATTAGGAAGGCGCGCGCTGCCTTCCTTAGCCCGGTAACTCGCCGGACCTTAATATAATCGAGCCTGCCTGGCCGTGGATAAAGAGATACACTACGAAGAAGGGTGCGCCGCGTACACGAAAGGAAGCTATCACGAGGTAGGAAAAGGCTTAGAAAGACCTCCCGTAGGAGTAGATATAGCGGTGGATTAAACGTATCCCGAGGCACGTTTAGAAGGTTATTAAATTAGCGGGTGGAAATAAGTACGTCGAGGGGCGGGGAACGGCGCTAGCAAATTTACACCAAAACTAGCTATTTACGTCGACATGCAGAATTAGCGCGACCAAAAACTTTTGACGCCGTCCTCCGTACTGGCTGCTGACTTACCTTGCCTACCCTGTGCACACTAAGAGTAGCTGTGGTCAGCACGGCATCCTGTGGCCCCCGACTTCAACGTATGCAACTATTATTGTAAGCGAGAAAGACACTGTAGTGGATGCCATTCTCTCCTTGTGCTGCTTGGCTGCAGTTGACGTGCTCAATCGCTTGTCGCTCTACTTTTTACATGGCCGGCTTCATTGTGTGCGGCTGTTCAAAGCAACCATGCCGCAATCCTCTCTCTCTGGATTCGTCAAAGGGGACATATTCTGTAAAATCGTCCGCATGCCGCGCGTCACGGACTGGGCACTGATGTGCATGGCTTCGGGCTGTATGCCTTCATTTCAGTCCTGCGTCTACATGGCCATTGCATCAGTGAGCCTGCATGACCTGCGTCAGATGACAATGTGCCACGATGTCTGATTGCCATTTGCAGCTGCATTTAACCACCAAATGCTGATAGGCGTTCATTCTATCAAGTGATATTATCCGCTCTTTGTACGAGATGATACTGGCAGCATCGATCGAGAAGAGGACTGGAACTGAACCGTTGGAGATCTTATAGACAGACCAAAGGTCGATGGCAACACATTCGGGCCAAGCTTCGAGCTGGCGGACAATTTGCACACGCGATCCCACTTCTGAAAGCATGGAATTGTTGGTGAAGTTGAAGGAAGGGCTGCCATCCGTCGACGAGAGTCCAGACCCGGTGGAACGGATGATGGGCGTGCGCCAAATCACTCATCTCTACGGAGTACAGGTATGGAGAGATACCGCGCTGCGGCTGACGGCGCGATGGGAAGTGGTGCCGTATCGATTGAAGCACCAAGTATGACTATTATGTGCAGTGTTGGCCATATCTACACAGGATAGCACAACGACATAGGGCAGTGCTCACTGCAACCCCGCGCCCCGAGGTCGTACTTTGTTAGCACTATCGTCATCCTATGATAACTCTTCTGAATAGCCTTGGCAACCATCACGATACATACCTAGGCCAGTGCGGGGTTCGTATCCGACATTGTGTTTCTGCACGCTCTCGTTTCTCTAATAATAAGTTAGGTACGTACAGTAGAGGGAAAGTTACGAGGGCTTATTGTGCGGGTGCTCAGACGGATTGAACTGGCTCGCGCCATTACGCGAGAGTTGTCCCTAACAGTGGAATTGCAATACCTGCCAGGCGGTCTCAAGGCTCGTGGGCCGAGGCTCGTGCATGCTTGCACTTGCATGCGTCTGTCTGACAGGCTGTCGCGAGGCGCATTCTGCTCCAGCGAGTGATTGGTACGACATGGCATTTATCAAATCCTGTGTAAGGCATATAGGGTTCCACGCTTGCACCCTGATCCTTCGGCGGGACCGACTGCCCCAGTAGACTTGGGAGCAGACTGCGTATGCAGCAGTGGGCGCACAAGAATATCGTAATTTGCGTTTACGAAACTAAAAACAGCTGTCGATAGGGGTTGGTTGGAGATTGGGACAACATAGCCCTTGGGAAAAGGTTGCGTGCTGTTTTCGCGTGCCGCGACTCGCGAGCGACTGATGCTCCGATCGTGGCTGTTGCCTCTACGATTGATTGCCCGAAGCTCGAAGAGTCAACACGCGTCCGTGGCCATTCGTTTTCGTGTCCGTGCCGCGCAGTGGTCATGACCTCGAATGCAAATGACTGGCAATGAGATTGGCAAGGGCGGATCGTGTCGACGTGACGACGTCTGTTGGTCCTATGGTGCGTAGATCCCGCCGCGCACTGGCCAAGTACGTGCGCGGGTTGTGTATGTACGTACTTGCGTATCCTGGTCTTGTTTCGCTGTACGGAATGATTCGAGAAGAAGGACAGCGAACCAGATTCGACGTCAGATTGTCTCAGGACCTTGAGTGTGGGGCATTTCATCTCTGCCCTTGAGCCGGCGCGGGCACCACGCATCGGCTGGCCTGACAGCTTCTCCGATTGGTCCCCCTGGACACCAAGGACGTCATTGTACGCTTGATCCAGCTGGTAATGGTACCTTAAGGCTTAATAAGTACGGGTATCCGTAGCTAAGGTAGGGGAATTCAGCGCTGCCATCCATGCCTACAAAATGCAAGTCAACAAGCAGTCCGTACGGAGTAATAATAGTGCCTGATCTAATGTCGCGACCCGGTTGACCGTCTGGTGGCGTCTACTAACTACTAATTGTATCACTCTCTTTCCGGTCATAGACAAACACCTTGGAATCATGCGCGAGCAAGTCCGAAGTAGTATGCTCATGCGCTCGGGCCTGGCGGCTTTGTTGATCGCTCAAAAGCACGTTTTTCCTCTGGCCCGCGCTTGATCTTGGCAGTGTGGCCACATGATGTCTATCACTCACCCAGGCTGGCAAATGTCGGTGAAAACGAAATATCAAAGGCAGGACTGGAGCAAAGACAATCGGTGAGCACCTATGGCCTAAGTAATTACCGGCACCTATTCTTGGCTTGTCGCAACTGCCAATACCCGGTGAGACCAGAGCACCGATGCCTCGCGCGCGCATTCGCTACCACTTGGCATTTTGGCAAAGCGCTCTGTCGAGTACCCTCAGTCAAGTCAGAAAAAAAAACGCACATAGGGACAACACAAGAACCCGTCGCCTACTATTCTTGGAGCCGCATATTGTAGCCCTACAGGGCACCACGGTCGTTGCCTCCAAGACCCGTACCAAGACGTCAAAGTCAGCCAAACAACCTGCAAGCAAGCAGTGACGAGGAGGGGTGCTCGTGAGTTTTGAAAGGACATCCTTAGCCCTGATCTGGGGCACAGCGACTGGGGAGCAGGGAAACTACAAGCCCCGCCAGGAACGCGGTACGCCCACGTCGTATTCTTCCCAAATTTAGTGTCAACGCTGGCTAACACCACACCCCGATTGACCAGAGCACTGGAAACGGGGCCATTCATCAATTCCGGAGATCCGAGTATCGCTCGCAACTTCGCGAGCGCTACGGATAATACTAGTGCCCACCATTTGGCAACGAAACAGCTGAGTAGGTATTCTAGCCACCAAGTGAGATGGCCAGAGCTGCGTCGCACTCAGAATACCTCAATGAAGCAGCGAGCAAGGCTGTTGGCGTAGCATCATCCGCGCGACCTAGTGAGATCTGATCATTCGAGGCCTAGTAGTTGGCTTAGCTTGGCACTGTCCCCCGTCCTACGGAGTCCCAATACAATGTCGAAACGCTGGCAGCGAAACTTAAATTATTATTTACGGGAAGCTGGCAAATGCCTCCCAACTACCTAATTTTCCCACTCAGCATTGCTGTTCTGGATTACGTTCCGCGGACTAGAGATGTTTGACGGCTTGAACTTTATTCACCCGCAGCATGAGGAGTGTGCTGCGCCGGACCCGATTCGTTTTCCTTTCACCATTTACTTTGTGATAACACTGTACGTCCGTAATCATGGTGACGAAGGCTATCTGTCATCCACTACACAGTAATTGATTCTTTGGAGATCTTCAGTTAGAAGCAGTGCTTTTATACTTGATTAATTTTTAATAATGGTACGTATAGCAGTGTTCTGGGGGCTCAGCTCTGCGTCACACCAACGCAACGATCCGCAGGTCCATGTGCTCAACGATTCGAACCTACCAGGTAAATGACTTCAGCTAGTAGAAAGAACCGTCAATAGACTACTGGCCACTATTGTCCGAATGCGTGTGCTTCGGGCGCTCCTGCCCATGTCCAACGGGAAGCCCATATGCTCCGTGGACGGCAGCAGCAACACAGAAAGAGCTATCAAGTCCTCCATACCTACCACAATTGAATTGATGGCCATGCCGCGTGCGAGTACTTGGCAGGTGGTGACATCATCGTAGTCAGTTATCCAGCTGGCGCCAGCCTGCTAGAACAATGCAGTCGGTTCAATATAGGAGCACCGGTAGCACACTGCTGAGGAGCAAAATGTTGTTTGGATAAGATAGTGATGTTCGCGGGCACGGTTGATCGCAATCAATCAATCAGTCGACAAGTTCTAAAGTACGTACTCCCTCGCAAGGGCGAATGTGGGGTCGAATACTCCGGACGAGTTTACCCACTGTCCAACTTGAACACGCGGCGAGCATGCGCCGACCAGCCGGTCCTCGAAATGTCAGACGTGCACCGGCTCCACTCCTGTTAGAACCGAGTACGGAGCAGCATTGTAAGCATGTCCACGGAGTACGTAGTATTATTTCTACTGCTAAATTACCATCTTACTTCTACGTACCAGAGTGACTGCCCTATGTCTACGAGTCTAAGCGAATGCCACCTTGCGGACTGTTGCCTTTGCGATACGTGTTCAGCAGATGTTGAACTGGACAGAGCGGCCAGGATAGCATTGGACTCATAACAGCCCTATTAATAGCCGCCAAGGCCTGTGTTGAACTGATACGAGGGATCTCGCGCAGGGTGGTATAATACGCCGCAAGACGAAATCGTCTCGATCGTGGCCGACTAACAGTTACTTGCGTAGTAATTACTTAGTACGCCAAGGAACAAGAACGACCGCCCTTCTTACCCCCGCGTTGGCACTACGTAAGGTACTTTGACGTCGTAGTCGTAGAAAGCGTAAGGTAAGACAAGGCGGTCAAGGACTAGTTACGCTGCCTCTTCGTGTTCTAAACTTTGCTCACGTTGGCAATCTCACTTTCAGAGAGCAAGCAGGCTCTTGGATAATATACTACGTAATAGACACACAATGAAAGCAGCAGCCATAGACGATGTATGTACCTATTGAAACCGGGATTCCGGTCGAGCCTAAACAATACAACGTGACGGCCGCATACCGCATAGCGCAAACAGTAGGTAAGGTATGATAAACTTCGGCAGCCCAAGCAGGGAAGAATAATAAACTTTACCAGTCCAGTGTTCCCTGCCACGCCGACTAGCTTCTGCCTCAGGTGCTCCGGTTCCCAATTATTACTGACCCGTGGCCTTCCAGCCTTTGCTGATTGCAATTTGCACAATGCTGTCACAGCAGCGATCGGCATCTGGCCAGTTTTGAGTCGGCCCTTGATGAGCATTCGTGCGGGTGGCCGATTAGCTGGTTCCACTAGCATTGCAATCAGAAACCCTGGCTGGCCCTTCCATGCGTTGTCAATCTCGCGGACTGAGTCACCCAGCTTCTTTCCCCTGGACAGGGACTCTAGACACACCCCCCCTCTGCGCCAGCAGGCGTAACCCACTTGTACTGCTGGGAGACCCCAGCTTGCACTGCACTTGTCCGACTTTCCCTGCCCTTGAGAGCAGGCTTGTCGCTGACACCGGTGGACTTGGCACTGGCAGCGCCTTCCCAGCTCCATTTCGAGCTCTGTCGCTGCTCAGCTCAAGGCACGCACCCCTTGCCCTTCGAGGGGACTGGAGAAAAAAAAGTCGGCCTGGCGCCCAACGACATCTATCCAAAAGAACTCAGGTACTCCGTACTTTTAGCACACACGCCCACCCACCACCACCACCCACCATTTCACCTCCAGTCCCCTCGACCTCAAACCCCTTCGCCCAAAGACATCTACTATTCGCTCGCTGTTACTTTGCCTTTTGTTCTCTCCCAACGACATTCCTCTTTTCTAGCGACGGTACACATTGTCATCGACCAACACGCGCCTGACGCTACTTGTTGCCTTTACGCTGGCCCCCATACCCTCCTCCCAACTTGCCGCCAAACCGAAACTCCATCCTCACTTAACTTTGAAGACCTTCAAGCCGAACGTCCACTTTTGCGCGCAACGACCGTTTGTGATAGTCGCACAATTACCGAGTTTCCACAAGTCACCAAACCGAACGAGCGACATTCGAGCCACCCATTGGTCACCTGCAGGTTCTGCGCAACGATCCTGTCCGTGCCTTTCAAACCCGACCGACGTAGTAGTACGTACATGAGTAGGCACAACACTCTCCCGAGGTCCAGAGATTTCGAACAATCCTATACCGCATTTCAATCAGCTGCCTGCTTGGCTACAAAACACACACGACGCTCTCTGCCTCGCCCTTGACCGTACCCCAGCTTTGCCTCATCCTGGGGACGCAATACCGTATATAGCGACTTGCATACCTCTCCACTGCCTGCTGCCACCGCACCAGTATCTCCCACCGCTACAACATTCGGCGAGCTCTCAAATCAGCAGCTTGCAACCCACGCCAGATCTGCACATCCCGCTCACTGCGCAGCTTGCGTATCTCGCGTGCGGCCCGCTCGACAACGTTTCTCCTGCAGATAACCAACCACTTGCATCCAGGACTACACCCCTCCTGATTCTGGTTGGTTTTGTGCCTCTCTGCTCGCCTGACTCCTGGCACGCACCCCTCCATCCGCATTTTTGTTGCGCAAAGTCATCATTCGTTGAGGGAAGACTCGGCACATCCACCACAACCCTGGTGCGACCTCGTAACCCCTGTCTCTGGAGGTTGTCTGCCTGTTTATCTCGCTCATCAGCGACGGCCACGTTTATGGTCACCTGCGCCGGTTACTGAGCCTCTCCTTCGTCCAGTCCCCCGCACGCACAGGCACAGGCTTAACAACCACTAGAGCGGCCCGTCCCATCATGTATGCTTTCAGTTGCCGAGACTCATAAAGGCCGACCCAGCTCACACCGGTGTCCTGCGCTCTCTTCTCGCTCACTGCGACCAACCGATCAGCCTTCAACATGTCTGGCAACTCGAGTCGGCCTCATTCACAGCAAACATTGGAGCACGCCATGTTCATGTCACACAGCCATACCAAGCTTCTTAGACCAAGCACCGCCCAGACAAGTCTTGAAACGCAGCCGTCAAATTCAATACCTCTTTCGGCAACCAGCGGTTCTTCCCTTGCCTCCAACTCCCAGCACGGCTCGCCCGTCATGTCACCAGACACAGCCATCATGACGACAAACTCATCCATACAAGCCTCGCCGGAGCCCATGCGAGCTCTCGACGATGATATTTGTCCACCCAACTTTCAACTACCGGAATCGATTGTGTCTCGCCGAGCCAGCTCCAGTTCGCTCAGACAGAGCCTCATGAACAATGCCAGCACCATCCCCGAAACTCCAGAGGTTATGGCTCTACCCAACCCTCCCAACCCAAAAACGAGCCTCATGCGTCGCATTTCGAGCCGGGCGTCGCGCGGACTGGCTCCGAAAAGACGGCCCTCCTCAGCCGCACCCACAAGCCGTGACACAAGTGTCGGCCCATTGCTTCGCCGGCGAAGCGACAGTAACACCACCGCGCCCCCCGACTTTCCCGCCATGGGCTTTGACTCGGAGTCAGACTACGATGAGGATATTCGCCACTTCAGGTCAATAACCAGACGAGATACCTCCGTGCGCAGTACTTCAGTCGGCAGTCCGGCCGAGTCGATCATGGAAGAGCTATCCGGCAGCAGCATGGCTGGCCCGACTGTGCCCTACACTCTCCAATGCGGAACACCAGTCTGCAAGTTCTCCAGCAAGAAGGAGAAGAGACGGAAATATGCATCCCTTGTCTACGACCACGATTCTAGCAAGCTCACGTGGGACAAGAAACGGCCCAACAAGTTCATTCACTTGGATGATATTCAGGCCGTACGCAGCGGATCCGATGTGCAACAGGATGCCAACGACTTGCACATCACAGATATCTCGAGATTATTCGCCATCAAGTACAGTATAGCCGGCAGGGCAGAGAAGTTGGTATACTTCCAAACCGATCGGCCGGACCTTTGCCAGACCTGGGTCAAATTCTTGGATGACATGCTCAACCATCGACAGGATCTCATGTCATCCCTCATGTCCTTCACACCTGAAGCCATAAAACAGTATTGGAAGTCTGAAATGGCGCGACAATTCGGCGATCAACCCCGGTCGGCGGGAACAGAAGAGTTGGACATGGCCGGTGTGAAGCGCGTGTGCCAAATGCTGCACATCAACAGTTCAGAGTCTATACTCAAGTCTGCCTTCTTCCAATCCGACATCCGAGGGCAAGAACGACTGAACTACAAAGAGTTCATGGCATTCGTGCGTCACTTGAATGTGCGCCCCGAGATCGGTCGTATCATGCGATCCTTCGCTGCTCAGCCAGAAGAGGGGTTGACCTTGGAGGAATTCCTTGTCTTCCTTCGCGATGAACAGGGAGAAGATATTGCCGCTCGACGCCAGCCCTGGGAGAAAGAGTTTTACCGCCTCGTCAGGGCAGCTCGTACAAACGTGGATGGCATCGACAAGGGACAGAGCGACACCAATCTCATGATGAACCAGGCCGCCTTCACAGGATATCTCACAGCGAGGCACAACGGCCCTCTAGCCGAGGAGCCTCAGCAATACACCTTGGATCGGCCCATGAACGAATACTTCATTTCAAGCTCACACAACACCTACTTGACCGGTCGTCAGATCGCGGGCATGTCCAGTGTGGAACCCTTCATCGAGGCCCTGATCAGCGGATGCCGTTGCGTGGAGATTGACTGTTGGGATGGTCCGTATGGGCAACCTATCGTTACCCATGGTAGGACCTATACATCGGCCATCAGTCTGAAGGAAACCCTGGTTACCATCAACAAATACGCCTTTGTCAAGACCCTGTTCCCACTCTGGATCTCTCTCGAGGTTCGCTGCAAGGAAGAGCAACAGCGCGTGATGCCTACACTCATGCGCGAAGTGTTCGGTGCACGCCTTGTCGAAGAAACCCTCGATGGCAACTACTCCGTACTACCATCGCCCTCACAGCTTTTGGAGCGTATCCTCATCAAGGTTAAGAAGGCAAAGGAACTTCCAGGCGCTGCGAACGGAGGACGACGTCGCGGGAACAGCTTAACCTCACCCATGATCAGGCCCACCATCCCCGATGCCGCGCTGATGCCTACGTCCCAATCGCTTCCGCAGAGTCCGATGCTCACACCCATGTTGGCATCACGCAGGATTCCGAGCAAGAATCGCGTCAACACCATTGCCGAGGGAAGGGTTTCCGACATGGTGGGCGATGAGGGCGCCGATATCGAAAGTGGTAGTGACGCTGGCTCCTATGAGTCTGAAAACGCCACTACTGTCAAGGCTTTGGGCGATCTCGGGGTCTACTGCGCTGGTGTGAAGTTCAACGGGTTCGACTCCCCGGGAGCGAAGGAATTCAACCACATCTTCTCTTTCCAAGAAGGAACCCTTGCCAAGAACATCCGCTCCAAGGAGATGAAGATGGCCTTGGACATTCACAACATGCGGTATCTGATGAGGGTCTACCCATCCCCATCTCGTGTCTTGTCCAGCAACTTTGACCCGCTCTGGGCCTGGCGTCGCGGTGTGCAGATGGCTGCCCTGAACTGGCAGACAAACGATGTCGCGCTTCAACTCAACCGCGCCATGTTCGAAGGCGGGACCGACTCTTCTGGCTACGTTCTCAAGCCTGCCAAGCTACGCAATATCCAGGTGATTCCGTACAATAAGGACATTGCCGAAGGCAAGAAAGAGCGATCTATCGTCTCGTTCAGCATTGACGTGCTCTCTGCGCAGCAGTTGATGCGCCCCGCATCACTGCCTGCCAACCGAGAGATGCACCCCTATGTCGAGGTTGAGGTCTTCAACGGCCATGGCAGCAGTGAAGGCGAGGGCGAGCAAGAAGACGCCATCGCCAGCCGCAACCCCGAAAGGCAGCAGACTGACATTGTCTATGGCAATGGCTTCAATCCGTTCTTTCGCAGCGCCCCGATGACCTGGACACTGAAGACCAAGCATCCAGAACTTGTTTTCGTCAAGTTTACCGTCAAGCTGTCGCCGAATGGCGAGACGTATAGCTCCAACACCAACGGCAAAGATGCCATTGGGATCGCCTCGTGGACGGCTAAGCTTCAGAACCTGAGGCCGGGCTACCGTACGCTTCCGCTCGAGAACGATAAGGGCAAACAGTACCTCTTCTCCTCGTTGTTTTGCAAAATCCACATCGACCCCATCGAGAAGGCTATGGTGGACGTGCCTGCTGACAAGCACGAGAGAAGCAAGCTGAAAAGCCTCGGAACCAAGGTCTTTGGGCGGATGGCTGCAAGCCCTCGTGCCACAATGGACAAGGGCAGTGTGGAGAAGAGGAGTTCCGAGAGTGCTCAGTAGGAACGATATCTCTGCTCAGCGCATCATCCACCGCCTCGGGCGTCCAGGGCTCGTGGTCACGGCGCATCCCCCGTCCTTCGGGACACATCCCGCCTTTCCAGTGGCTTGGTTTCGCTACCATCACGGTCCCGGCGACCGACCAACGAAGATGGTACGCCTTGACCAGTCACTGATGTACTTGTCACTACCTTTGGCGTGATTTTCTATTTGTTTCATTTGTTGGCGCTTGGGTATGTGGGAACTTGCGCGAGAATACCCTTCCTTCTGGTCGAGAAACGACGAGCGTGATTTTTGCAATTTTGGGAAATACTTCGACATCGACAAAATCCTACACAGCATAGCATCGGAACTCGAATTGGGGGCGAATCAAAGCCACACGACGTGGACTCCAGCATGGAGCTTGGGGGCAGCACCTCCTTGATTCTTCCCTCCCGCCCGAGGGCTTTCTTTTTTCCTTGTTTATCTATAGAAGCATTGTGTTTACTCCACCATTGGTGTCATTGGGCTGCATACTGGAAATCAGGAGGTCTGATGCAATACAATATCCCCTGTGGCTCACGCCGCGAAGACTGCATTCCTCCGAGCTGGGCCTTGGATGGCAGAGGGCACGGTTGGATACCGCCCTTTATGATTGATGACAATACAAGAACTATAATCACAATTGAAACCTATTGATTCGACCCCCGTCTCGTGACTCTTGAATTAATAGATCTCCTGTGCCTCGACTCGACCACTTTGAGACAGAAGCAAATGCGGTCTGACGCGTCGTCCAAGGAAATGACGTACTATCTATCTGTCACTGTCGATCATCCTTGCGAGTGCATCTGCCTCAGAGGCTCAGGCCACACCCCCGACAAGAGCCAGCGCGTAGCGGCAGATGCCAGAGACCGTGTGAGCACTGAGAAGGGAGGATGGCATGCTGATCAGGCCCCTTGAAGCGATGGAGGAAAAGGGGGGTGGAGACTCAGCTCAACTTACCGTGCAGTGGATTGTGGGGAGGAGACGATCGCGTTGATGGGGGCGTATGTACTGAGTACTCTTCCAGTCTTGGGCACATTGCGAGGCAGAATCCATCCGTCTGGGTAGAATGAATCACATTTGTAATGAATGCTACGTGAAGGACGTCACAGTCATATATTACATCTATCTCCACCACTACTATGCCACCCTAAAACGAAACAAGAACGCCTGAGGGCCCTGTTTCGACCCATGCCAGAAAATTGAACGGAAAGAGACGCGCTTTCGGAACATGTATATATGTGTGTGTAGTAACAAAACATCCGACACTGACATTGCGCTCGGCCATCAGTCTACCCCGTCATCCTGATAGCGAGGACTGGATGAGCCTGTGCCTCGCCCGCTGCCGTGACTGTGCTGCTTGCGCAACATGCCACTCGCGCCGCCACGGCCCCAGCCACCGTTAGTGACCACGTTCATAGCGCGGCGCTCGGCTTCGTCCCTGTCCAGACTTTCATCAAACTGCTCGTCTTCCCTGTCAATCTCGTCGAGTTCGTCCTCGATGGACCGTCCGCGCGGACTGAGTCGTCGGAGCGGTACGTCTTCGGGCTGTGGTCCATCTGCGTACAGGTTCGGATCGCGCCCTAGGATGCGGTCGGCCTTGCTGGGCGTGCGTCGGAGTCCTTCGCGGGGCGAGGGACTATTGTACCTGTCCCCGGGGAAATGCCTTCCTGCACCAGACGCGTGGACCCGGGTGATCATGGGCGGTTCCTCCACGGCTTGGCCAAAGTCACCGCCCCAGCCAGCACTGACCTCGCGGGCGCGTTGCTGTTCGCGTTCGGCGCGAAGACGTTCTCGTGCCTCCAGCCAACGAGGGCTAGGCTCCCAAGCCCAGCCGTCCCCGGTAGTATTACAAACGGGGACCAGCCACAGCCATGGGTCGTGCCCAAATAGGTGCTGTAGGTTACGTCTCCAACCGAGATCGAACGCATTCGGTAGCTTGGACGAATCTTGCTCGTCGAGGTATTCGTCGTAGCGTTTCCTCGACTGCTCCGCCTCCCTCTCGGCGTAGCTCATGTGCACAGGCCGAGCGCCATCCAGATTCGGACCAGCACGAGGCAGCTCCATCGTGCGGCGCTCCTCGCCCTCTTCGGGCCTCGTCACGCCCGGGACGGCGTTGGCGTGAAAGTCCACAATCTGCTGCGCCGCGCGCGGGACGTTGTTGGCGGGATCGTGGGCCTGGTGAAAGGTCTTGCGCAGGGGCGACAGGTAGCGCGTCTTCTCGAGACATTCAATGGTCGTCTGCCCGCGCGAGGCCAGGTGAATGTGCCAAGCGGTAAAGGCCCCGACGACAATCGCAATGATGCCGCTCATGACCGCCAGCATGATAAAGTTGACGGGCAACAGTGTGTCCATGTAGCGAGTGTTGTTGAAGATCTCCACCCACGTCCACCATCCGCTGACAGCGAAGCAGTAGAAGCAGAAGACCGTGGTGTAGATGAGGAACAGCAGGAAGGCCTTGTGGTTCTTCAAGCCGATGCACGTCGCGAGCCAGGGGCAGTGGTGGTCCATCTTGAGCACGCAGCGTCGGCATGTCGAGCAGTGATGCGCGCGGTCGGGCTTGCGGGCCTGACACTTCTTGCAGAAGCGGTATTCGCCATTCGACTTGACGGTGAAGGAGGTCGCATTGTTCTGGTTGCTTTGGTTCATGGGCAGGACGCTGTAGCCGTCGTCGTTTGTCGTCGAGCCGGGATTCGTGAAGACGGCGGTGGTATAGGACCAGTTGAGCATAGCCCATAGGAGAACGCCAATGATGGACGACGTGGTGCCTGCAAAGTGTCAGGGTGGATGGGAATCTTGACGATTGGGATGCGACGGCCATGTTACCTATCCAAGCACTCCTAGTTTCTGAAGCACCTATTTGTACGATGACCCATGCTGCCCAGCTGGTCAACCCGTAGACAAAGCCCAAAGGCATGTATTTGGCAGTGGTGCAACATGCTCGCTCGACTCGTCGGGCCCAGCGGCGAACCATCATGTTGTGAGGTTATATCGGCAGTGTGAGCATGACCTGGGCGACGATCCGGTCGTGAAGTTTCCGCAGTATTGTACGATCAGGCCGAAAAGAACGAACGTTTCAGTGGTCGATCCGCGATGTCCACGCAGTCGGAATGAGAGCACGCGCCGAACCCTGATCCCGTAATTAAAGTCCAAAGAACCAGAGGCTGGAGCCTGGCCCTTAATAAATCTGATCGTTGGGTGGTACGTATCCCAAAGTGGCTTAGGTCAAGACTCCAGTCATCAGGGGCCGTCGGCGGACCAGCGCCAAGTGTCAGCTCAGCGGGACTTTCTACTGGTCAGTGCCGTGAAACGCGACACGGATGTGGGGCTCGGGGGTCCGTGTCCTCCTGTCGCTCGGACGGTCCACGGATCACTCCTTGACTCCATGTCAATATCACGAAGTGAACGCATATTCGTTCTGTAGGTATTCGTGATGAATTCTGGTTGAACTAGTCTAGTCATTGAATCTCCAACGGATAGTATAGAAGCAGGAATCACGACCTGAATCCTTCGACGCCTCTTGCCCAGTCCCATTCCATGCCTGTCAGTCTAAGCTCGGCTCGACTATGCGCAATCGCGTGCAGCCTAGAGTCCAGCAGTAGCTAATGCGCCATCATGTGCTCAGCATGGAGCCTGGGAGTCGAGCCGCTCACCAGTAGCTGTCATCCCCAGGTTCGGGTACTTGGACGGCTTTCTTCTCGCTCTTTCTCGTGCCGCCATACGTCTCGTGGGCGGACTTGGACGTGTGGTACATTGGAGTTCCATCGTCGTGCAGATCGTCGTCGACATCGATGATACCGCCAGTCAGCTGGTCTAGGTAGGCGCCATAGTCTTTGGTGTAGCGCATGTGACATTTCGTGCTGTTGGACTCGCAATGCGCCGTCATGGAGGTAACGGACTTGAACTTGCGATTGCATGCAGGGCACGCGTAGACCACATCTCCGTGGGCTGGGCCTTTGAGATGCCCGATGAGAGCCCATTTGGTCTTGAACGACTTTCTGTTTCATGTAAGTGTCTTTTCAATCATTGCTAACGTGTATAATCGGGACTTACACGCATTGCTTTGGGCAGATCCACGCTTCCGAGTACGGACACAGATACTTGCTCACATCGAAGTCTTGGTGGCTCGGGTGATGGATATCTTGAGACTCGTATTGTTGACGCGCATGAAGCTTGGACAGGGCTGCAATTTGCTGAGGAGATGGCTTTTGTGGTGGCGCAGCGTCTGGGAACAAGTCCTTCTTGACTGTCCATGGTGCTGGCTTGTTCTGCTCTTCAAACAACTTCTGTTCAAACCAGCAACGGGCATTTGGCCGCTGACTGCTGGAATCAGACGACAAAGGGGCCTCGGAATTGTGAGTTTCTCTTTCACCCAAGGCGGACTCTTTGTTACCCTCGTCAAAAGGCTTCTTCTCGATGTCGCAGGATTCACGAGGTCGTATGTTCTCCTTCTGTCGCGCATCACCCGCAATGGGCGGCGTAGCGTCGCCTTTAGGTTTTGGCAACGATGGAAAATCAGCAGTGTCAATTTCATCGTTCTCCGGAAACTTGGGTGGTTCGCTACTGGTCAAGTCTGGATCGCGGACCACCCATGAACCAACCACGGATGGTACCTTGGTAGATGCTGGCATGTACAAGTTGCTGAACGCACCCTTGACGGGGCCCTTTGCCAGTTTCTTCAGGTCGTCCATAGCCTTTGCTTTTTCGATGCGCGCATCTTCTATCTCGCTCGCCGTGATTCGAATGCACTCGCCGGATTCAATGTGTGCCATCAAGGCCGACACACGTCCGAAGGGACCATGGCCGCAACCCGGACACTGTAGGACCTGCTCCTGCGGGTGTTTCTATGCCATGTCAGTTATGTTCTTCCTTCTCAAGCCCCAAAAGTTCAAACATTTCGCATGTGGTAGCTTTCGCCATCGAGGGTTTGGAAATCCTGGCCACAAATCTTGCAATGAATATGGTTTTCTGGGTTCTTGTCTCGCTTCTCGGCCTTGTGTTCCATCAACTTCTCATGCGTAGCAAATAGGACATTGCAGACAGTGCAGATGTGCTGGCCGTAGCCTTGTTGCTTCTTTCGGTTGAAACGCGGCATCTTCGTCTTAGGGAAGAATGTAAGAAGTGTGAGTAAAGCAGAAGGGCAATGTGATTTAGAGGTGTGAAAGAGTAGTAGGTAAGTAAGTAGTAAGTTGGAAGAATGAGCTAGAAAGATCTCCAAGTACCTGATAAAAAACAAGGTTGACTCAGAGGGCCTGTCTGATATCGGTTGTTTTGAGGCCATCGGGCGAGGAAGGTGCTGAAGAGAAGGAGTTTATAACCACCTCATGTTAGGCTCCGCGGGCCTCACAATGGAGGAATCAAGTAGGAGCCTAGATGATGATGACTCAAACTGCCTGGACTGCTTCAGAGGCAATCCCAACATCAGATGAGTTAATCAAGATCGCCTCGGAGAGGTGCGAATCTTCGTCCGCAAGCGCAGTTGCTTCTGGTTCTCCCTGCGCGCTTGAGTCCTATGGGAAGCAAGGCGTGTTCGGAAACTCGATCTTGCCTTTGTCACGCCTCAGTATCTCGACATTTGCGTACGAAGAAGGGTGAAAGATATCAGATGCCATAGTCATGTGCAACCTGTCAGAAACCTTCCATAATAACCCTCCAACTCCTCGCTTCGCAGTCCATATGCATTACATTGGGACTTCCGGGTACTCGTAGCTCCTCTCCTGCTCCCCAAGTCCCGGAACATCGACGATATATGTGTTTCGTCTCTCATGCTCGATGCCATGTTGTGCGTTTGCCTCACGGTGGCCTTGATCGTTCTCCTCTTCGTCGGCTTCGTCCTCATTATCCGTATTCCCAGGCAAGTATCCGACAAAGTCGAAAGTCCCGTTCGCAGCTTCGTCGTCGTAATCTGCATCATCATCATCATCCTCTTCATCCACATCCATGTTCATGTCCCCCTCTGCTTCGTCATCGTCGTCATCGTCGTCGTCATCGGCCTCCCCAACCTCCGTGTAGGCTCCTGATGCCGTCACCCCGCCCCCTGTATCAGAGTCATGGGGTTTCTGGGAGACCTTGACCTTGGTTGAATAGCCAGCATGCCTGGACTTCTTGTTCGAGGTTGACACTGAGCCCCTCAACTCCACGAGCTCTTCGTGGGTCAGGTCTAGATGGGGCAACGGAATCGAAGCAGTTCCCTGCACTGCTCTCGTAGGCGTAGCGTCGCCCGTGTCCAACGTTGCCACAAAGTGTTGCCTCGTCAATGTGCGGTCGAAGCGGATTGCTATTAGCCTTGTTTTCATGATGGCTTTGACTTTTGCCCACGCGCCTCCCTGATAGAAGCCACTGTCTTCATCCCGAGGCTCCCGGATGGGAGCGTTGTCCAGCACCTCCCTGATAATGGGGTCAGTGATGTCGCAAACCTGCCAGACTTTGCCATCCAAGTGGTACGTCTCTCCGTCAAATATGTGGCTTTTGGACAGATCAGGCTTGAAGGTATTGTCTGTGGCACCTTGCTTCCCCCTTATGGAATACCACGCCTCATACTGATACGCCTGCTTGTGCTGGGGCAGGAGTTTGAACATGACAGTTTGGTATTCTCTGTACTTCGGGTCGGTCCTCGGATCTATGCCATAAGGCACAACGCAGTCCCTCCAGGGACCACCCTTGAATTGATAGGCGACGTAGTTGAGGTAGATCTTGAGCTCGTTCCAGCCTCGCAGTTTGTCACCGAGGTGGTTCATTAGCGATCTACGAGTCCAGATAGGTCGTTCCGCAAAGGCGGCTTCTAGCTCAGCCAGGACCATGACCGTCCTAGCATCCGTCATATCAGGAGGATGGCGGGGACCGGTGGGAGCCGGCGCTTCAGCGCCAATGAAATGGCCAATGTGCTTGACAGCCGTGGCGTTGAATGTCTGCCCATCCTCTGTCATGCGTACGTATGGGTTCTGCGCGTAGAAGTAGTTGAACGGGATGCCCAAGTGCGTGAAGCTCGGTGGCGGAAGAACATCGACGTTGGGCGGTTGATCAGCGCCGGGCTTGAATTCGAACTTCTTCATGTCCTCGACTACACAAATCAGACAGGCGACCACAGAAGCGAAAGGATGCAACTCACCGTCTCCAGGGTACACCTGTTCAACGTATCGCCTGGCGAAATCGGACCGCTTTGCAACGTTCCACTGGAAGTCCGCTAAGCTTCTGAACCGATGAGAATGCTTCACCATGCCCACTGCCTCGATGCCGTAGCTTTCGAGGTTGTCAATGAGTTTACGCCTCAGCACTTTGGGTTCGTCCAGGCGCGCTTTCGAACAGACGTCCTCATCCCCTGCGGTTTCCGACTCAGTCGGTTGGCCTTCCCAAGGCCCGTCAAACCCTCTCTTCCTTTTCCTGCCCGTTCGCCGGGGGACTGTGATTTTGAGGACAACATTATGGGTCCTGGCATTATGTGACATGACAGGTCGGCAGAGAGCGCTCTCTGGATTCAGATACAAGGGCACGGAGTGTGTCTGAGAATCTAGCAGCTGGTCTACAGTCAGCTGGGTCAAGGTAGTCAGTTAAGCAAGTAGGGCTTCACATTAGACAAGTCTGGCCGTCGCCCAAACGCCCGGATGGCACGGTCGACATTCTGAACATTCGCCGGTAACTCGACGGCGGCCAAGTTCCGCCGCGGGATCACGAAACGTGGCGCCCCAAAATTGGCATCTCCATACTCGTCCTCGGCCACCTCGTCGTCGTTCTGTGGTGAGCTGTGATTGCTTCTTTGGCGATCGATATCCATTCTGCGTTGGCCTCAATGGGCGTATCGATTCAGTTGAGACATGAATCGCGCAGAGAAATTCAAGCTTTTTGGAACCCTAGCTCGCAATGTTCCGTGACAATGATAAAAATTCGGTGATGTAGTCGTTTCGTAGTACACAGTGATGCAAGATTCGCCGAGCACGCGAATGAAGGCTTGGCAGTGTTTACAGCGACACTGTGCGGAAACAACCTTGCGTACCACGCAATTCAGACTGCGAAGTTGAGAACAATGCGTCCCGAGCACAGACGATTAGCTGAACGACGACAAACGTGACGTTCATTAAGAAAAGGATTGCTGCAGCAAGTAGCTCCCAGCTGTTATTAAGCCTCGCTCCGAGCGACAGCTTTCGCTGATTGCAAGATCAGCCATTCAGTCTAGGGTGGGCAGAAGCGCTTCCAGTTTTCGCGATACGCTCGCCTTCCTCGGCTGATCGAAAGACGAGCATCACAGATCAGTAATGAGAAATGAACAGGAAAGACATAATTATGCCATCGCGAAAGCCGCCCCTTGGCACCATTGTCTTTACTGCCAGACAATCTTCATAAAATGGGCTCTCATGAGTGACCATATGATGCAGGAACAGGGAAATTCTTCAGGGGCTGGGCACAGTCACACACACTGTGTGTCCATGATGGTGCAGTGACGGAGTTTCCAGAGTTGCACCTGTGACATGCCATGCGCAACAAATCACTCGACATCGCAATTCTAACTGGACGCAGACTCACAGCGAGCCCATGCTCACAGCAGTATTCGGTAGTCTAAGCTATGTATAAAAGATAAGACTATGCCTTCTGTGCTGTCTTGGGCATAGCAAAGCGCACAGTGACAATATGCACATAGGTGTCTTAGCGTGCCTTAGCCGGGGGTACTATAGTGCCGCCAATCGACCAGTGCAGTGCTGCAATAGTCGCTCGAGCCACTGTAATAACGCCGGCTCGGTCAGCCAGCCAGCATCCGCCTGATACGGCAGCTTTGGATCCCCTCTCCGGTCCTGCCACCTCGAGGCTTGTGAGCAGCTCCTGGTCCAGTCTTGTTTCGTTTCGTGACCTCCAGGCAGTTTTCGCAACTGGAGCCGCACTGTATGCTTCACGACTAGCTCGCGACCGAACAGTGACCTTCTGGTATCTTCGTCCTCGATACCAATACCTGCGTTCTCAAGCTCAGAAGCTTTCAGTACACCAGGTGCAACATCGATCAGCCGAAGCACCAGAGACCCGACGCGACCCCTGCCCGGTCCTCCACACAATCTCGCGGAGCTGTGTGGGCGTTGGAACCCCAGAGCCTGAGCCTGAGCCTGAGCCCGAGCCCGCCTCCCAATCGCCCGCCTAGCCTGCTTGGCCACTCACTCGTCGACGTGATCCATCTTCCCAAACTCAGCCCCCTCAACAGCAACGTGCTGTCGACGATTGACTTTCTTATCGATTCCTCACATCGTGAACGATACTTGCTACCGACCGACGCAACGCGACGAAATCTTCAACCCTCTTGCGAGGGCGCTTGCGCTCGCAATTCCACCTCCCGACATCGAATCGGTGCTACCTACACCTCCTCATCCCGCCCCACCGCGCCGCCTCGAATCGTCACCCAGCTTGACCCCCAAGCGCGCTCCTAGCTGCAGTTACACTCTACAAGGTCCTCACCGGCTGGGATATGCTTCAGTCTGACAAAATGAAGCGCTTCAGTCAACGTGTGGTGAGTCTTCCCGTCGCTTACCAAAGGTTCTCCTCAATGTTGACCGTCCGCATAGCTGTCGCGCGGCAAGGACCCTAGCAAATCATCCAAGAAGAATAAGGATTCCAAAGACGGCACGGCGTCCCCATCTTCACGCGACAGCAACAATCAATCTCCGAATCTGACGCCCTCCTCCTCGAGCTCGAATCTTACCGACAGCCGCAACAAGAACGCGCCCGGAGGTGCCGCGGGCGCGGGAGGGGACCACGCTGCTGGTCAGCCTTCCAACTTGTCCAACATAGTCCAGTCGGGGAGCGTGGCGGATCGCTTTGGTCCATCTGGCGGTGCCAACAGCCCTAATGGTGGCAGCGCAAACTCGAGGACGCCCCCGTCCGTGGTTGTCAGTCAAACGCCCGGGGTAAGTCTCCTTTCGCAATAGCAGCGGGATCAAGAACAACAGGCATTGACCAAGAACAGCACGTTCCTCCGCCAGGTGCTGCAGAGACCATGCCAACAGATCTTGCCCCGCCTAAGGCAGGCCAGAAATCAATGCTGCTACACCGAGGCATCGACAACCGCGATGCGATTCCTGAGGGTCTACGAACGCCGAAACGACAGCATTCGTCTCGCTTCGACATCTCCGCCCATCGCGAACTCGAGAAGCTACCAGGATTCCATGAGGTGCCGCCCAACCGCCGTCAAGAGCTGTTCATGCAAAAGATCGATCAGTGCAACGTCATCTTTGACTTTAACGATGCCAGTGGTGATATGAAGTCGAAAGAGATCAAACGCCTGGCGCTTCACGAGCTTCTCGACTATGTCGCCAACAACAGACAGGTCATCACAGAGCCCATGTACCCTCGAGTCGTGGACATGTTCTCCAAGAATTTGTTCCGACCCATTCCGCCGCCGATCAACCCCCAAGGCGAAGCTTTCGACCCTGAAGAGGACGAGCCTGTGCTCGAAGTCGCGTGGCCGCACATCCAGGTTGTCTATGAGTTCTTCCTGCGGTTCATCGAAAGCCAGGACTTCAACACCAACATTGCGAAAGCCTACATCGATCACAGCTTCGTGTTGCAGCTGCTGGAGCTTTTCGATTCGGAGGATCCCCGCGAACGCGATTTCCTCAAGACGACGCTTCATCGCATATACGGAAAGTTCCTCAACTTGAGGTCCTTTATCCGTCGCTCGATCAACAACGTATTCTTCCAGTTCACGTACGAAACAGAGAGGTTCAATGGCATCGCCGAGCTCCTGGAGATACTCGGCTCCATCATCAACGGTTTCGCACTGCCACTCAAGGAGGAGCACAAGATCTTCCTAACCCGGGTTCTGCTTCCATTGCACAAGCCCAAGAGTTTGAGCATGTATCACCCGCAACTGGCGTATTGCATCGTCCAGTTCCTGGAGAAAGATGCATCTCTAACCGAAGATGTGAGTAGCCGCTCTTGCAAATTAGCTTTGTACGTCTCACTGATGTGTCTAGGTCGTTCTGGGTCTTCTGCGCTATTGGCCCAAGGTGAACAGTACCAAGGAAGTTATGTACTTGAACGAGGTCGAAGACATCTTCGAAGTCATGGACCCGGCCGAATTTGCCAAAGTGCAAGAGCCGCTGTTCCACCAGCTCGCCAAATCCGTTGCCAGTCCTCACTTCCAAGTCGCTGAGCGTGCTCTGTACTTTTGGAACAATGAGTACTTCTGCAACCTGGTCAGCGATAACGTAGAGATCATTCTCCCCATCATGTTCGCGCCTCTCTACGAGAACTCGAAGGGACACTGGAATAGGTCAGTCCTATCACCGATTCTGCGCGTGCACGACCAGGCTAACCCGCAATAACAGAACAATCCATGGCATGGTATATAATGCCATGAAACTTTTCATGGAGATCAACCCCCAGTTGTTCGACGACTGCTCGCATGAGTACACCGAGCAGCAGAACAGCGCTGCTGCTCGGGAAGCCATGCGTGAGCGCAAATGGGCCGCTTTGGCCGAGAGGGCCGAGCAACAGAGAGAGATCAACGGCACCGGTCGCGCGCAAGGCGGGAACCTGGACCGAGTGGACGAAGTCGACCCTGCAGCCGAAGAGAACCAGAAGCGTCTCGACTCACTCAACCTCCAGGATAATCCGGGGCGCCGCCCAGCGCACGAGCGACAGGGCTCGGCAGCATCGGCCGGGAGCCGATGATAGAGGCGAGGCGACGTTGAACACGCAAAGGGAAAAGAAGGAAAGCCGAGGCGGACAAGGACAAGAAGACTTGCGCCACTGCCTCTGCATCGTTGGTCATTTTACTGGCGTTTTGAGGAAAGCACACTGTACACCTTGGGTGGATCGTCGCGTATTGTGGAATTGCCAAAGGGACCTGTCCTGCCACAGGTGAGGTGGCTGGCGATGACGGGGAGGGTGGACGGGCATAGACGACTCACGAAAAAGCATATCGTTCGTGCGGCACGTCTTGGCGGTTTTTGGGCTTGGCTAGGGGGCCTGGGGTCCATCCCTTTGGCCGATCGTATTATTACTTCTCCCACCTGTTCTTTTGTTGCGCACCACGAGTCTATACGAGGATTCAATAGATAGGTCAAGTCCGCCCTTTGTGCGTATAATGTGATCTAGACCACTACCATAACAACTTTCTTTCTCCGATAAATTCTCCTTCCATTGCTTCTTACTCAAAGTCATCCCCTGCCCCGTCCTCTGCCCCAGGAGCCGCCCCCCCTGCCATAGCCGCGACCCTGCCCAGGATGCTGCCAATGGTGTCGGTCTTGATGACCTCTCTGTCCATAGCCGCCCTGATAGTAGTGGCTTTGAGGGTCATTTTGCAGCTGGGGTGGCGGCGGAGGAGGCGGACCACCGCTCCACGCGCTTGGTGCCATCATATTCGGAGGAATCATCATTCCAGGCATCCAGCCGCCTGGCGTCGCGTTCGGCGAAGGTGCAGGAGGCGGCCACGGTCCATTCCAGCCCGGGGGGCGAGGTGGTGGAGGAAGGTTTCCCGATGGGAGCCCCATCTGATTCAACGGCGGGGGCGGAGGGGGCGCTTGTTGATGCTGCTGTGATCTGGGTGGAGGGGGAGGAACCTGTGAACCTAGGCGAGATCTTCCGGGCGAGCGAGAACGTGATCGGGAGGGAGACCGGCTGTACGGTCGGCGAAGATAGGGGCTGCGGGATCTACTACGACCCGACGAGCTTCCGCGTCGGCCTCTGTTACCATCATATAAGCTAGATCTCGACCGGCCTCGGGGTGACGGGCTCCTTGAGTCGGGGGAACGTCTGCGACGCTTGAAGGCTGGTGTCCCTGACAGGCTTCGTGACAGATCACGCGAGTCGCTACTGGACAGTGACCTGGACCGACCTCGATGCTTGCCGTTTCTAGCGGTCTTCTGCCTTTCCTTCATCTTCTCACAGAAGGTCCGAGACCAGCCGTAGTATGTTCTGCCACCAATCACATCTCCAGTGACCTCGTCAAGGTAGACCTGCTCACCAAGTTCGTTGATTTGGCCGTAAGGCTCCTCATCAGCTTTGCGCTCTTTGGAGAATAGAAGCTCGACATCGCGGAGAAGGTCCTTAACAGCAGTCACAAGCTTGGGGTCGGCGGGGCCCGGCGCGAGCTGTATTGGTTTGATGAGGTCGGGGAGCATCGGTCGCGTCGAATTCGGTGTGATGTGCGGTAGCCATGTTGCCGCTGGTAGATCATACCATGGCGTGGACGGGTCGCCGTGGTATGAGGGTAACGTGTACGGCGCTTCCTTGGAGATTCTTAGCGACGAGGTGACGCTTTGCGCCTCTGCGGCAGGGACTGCGGTCGAAGGATCACTCGCGGCGGCTTTGCGTAGAGTAGCCAAGTGAGCTGCGCTGACGTAGGCTTTGTTTTCCCATATGTCCAAGAGCAAAGAAAGCTTCTTCATATGCTTAGGACAGTCCTTGAACTCCGCGACGGTCGCAACCAGAACTGGCAGATGCGCCTCGAGCGCGTCCCCAAAGGAAGCATCCCCCAGGTTGGTCTTGACATGGTGCAATACGTCGTTGATCACATAAAGAAGATGCAGCCTCCTCCTGCGTACGCTTGGCTTCTCCTTGTTGTCCAGGCTCCTGCTCAATGCGACGAGGTATCTCCCCAACGCGGCGCTTCTGTTCTTTGATGGCACGACATTGGCGACGATCCAAGCTTTGCAATTCTGTTCGAAAGCCACAAAGGCGAAAAGTTTAGTGCAATCTGCGCAAGCGATAGGGGCCGCAAACTACACGTGTGTGGTGCAGTTTTGGCGATTGAGGCAAACCTGGACGTTTGGACGCGAGCACTTGGTGACGGCCGAGCCAAGGAGTGTGAAGAGATCGTCAACAGTCGTTCGGGGCAGCGAAGTCGGGTCGGCCTTGAAGAGGGAGGCGGCGAGGGCGGCTTTGGAAATACCCAGCTCTTGCGCCATGCTGACGTTGACAGAAGGAAAAGAAGAGGGCAAAACGAGGGTGATGATCAGGGAAGAAAGTGAAGCTAGCCTCGTAGATCCCGCCTGCCCAACTTGGCCGCACTGCTGGACCCCACCTGGAACTCAATTGGTTCACCTAATAAAATAATGGTAAGGGACACTGATAAATCTACGGAGGACGAGTTCAAAAGTTATGCGTTGCCAAGAAACTAGCCATAGTTGGCGTCTAGCCCGAAGTAGCCCCCCGGGAAGTTTATCACCAA